>NW_027529641.1:3644199-3789749 GCF_008692635.1 Crocuta crocuta | reverse complement strand
ACTGAGTTGGGAAATAGTACTTCTAGACACAGAATGTGGCTGAGGCTACACTCCTCTTGCCAAGCCACTGGTGCTGTGCTTTGAGAATCATGGTTTTGCATTAAGAATAGAATACAGAATTCTGCTACAGTTCATTCAAGCTGATGCTGCACGGAACTGAGCTTAACACCAGGAAGGTCTCCACTCCATCTCTTTATACTTGGAGAAGTACCCGCAGGAGAGCCACAGACCACTGAGAGGCAAAGACCTGAGGGGGGAGTGTTCTCAGGTGGGGGGAACAGGACACACTAATACCCAAGAGGGAATGATCAGATCCCAGGAGAATAAGGAAGCGGCAGGTCCAGGTATTTCCAACATATTCATGAAGCATGAAATGGCTCACACATAGTCAGTGCTCTTATTCTGATGCATTTTTAAATGTTGTATCATGAAAAAACTGCAGATGCACCTGAAGTCCTAAGATATAATACAAAGAGATCCCATGTACCCTTCACCCAGTTTTCTCCATGGATAACATCTCGCATAACTACAGGGCAATATCGCAACCAGTATACTGGCATGGATACAATCCACCACAGATTTCCTTAGTTTTACAAGCACTCTGTGTGTGTTTGTGCACGTGGGCACACGTGCATGAAGTTCAGTGCAATTTTATTACCTGTGTAGATTAGCGTGACCACCACCTCTGTTGAGATACAGAAGAGTTGCATCATACAGATCCCTCCATTTATTCTTTTATAGCCTTTATCATCATGATCCCACCTACCTCCAACCCTGGCATCCACTAATCTCTTCTCCATCTCTTTCATTTTGTCATTTCAAGAAAATTCTATAAATGGGATCTAATGTGAAACTTCTGTGGATTGGCTATTTTCACTCACCATATTTCCCTTGTGATTCATCCACGTTGTTGCCCATATCAATAGCTTGTTTCCTTTTTTTGGCTGTGTCGTATTCCATTGAATGGGTGTACCACTGTTTGTGTAACCTTTCATTCATTAGAGGACATTTGTTTTTGACATTTATGAATAAAACTCATACATGAATAGACATCCATGGACAACTATTTGTATAACACAAGTTTTTATTTCTCTGGTTCAATTGCTAGGTTGCATGGTAAGTATATGTTTAGTTTTATAAGAAACTACCAAACTTGTGTCCAAAGTTACTCTACCATTTTACATTTCCCATCAGCCATATGATATGATATGATATGATATTATAAATTTTACTTTATCCATTCTAGCAGATGTGTAATGACATCTCAGGATTTAAATCACACTTCCCTAATGGCTAATGATGCTAAGCATCTTTATATATCTTATGGCTCACATATAAGCCATCAGTATATCTTCTTTAGTAAAATGTCTGCCCAGGTCCTGGGCCTATTTTTTAACTGGATATTTTTTGTTTGTTCATTTTATTTTGTTTGCTCTTACTATTGAGTTTTGAGAGTTCTTTATATGGTCTCAGTACAAGTCCATTGTTGGATACGTGGCTTGCAAATATTGTGTCAGTAGCTCATCTTTTCATCCTCATAGCAGGGTTTTACATTTGGCAGAACTTTTTACTTTTAATGAAGTCCAATCCAAAAAGTTTTTTAATAGATTGTGCTTTTGGTACCAAGCCTAAGAACTCTGTGTATTTCTATATCACAAACATTTTTTACTAAAAATTTTATGTTTTACTATGAAGTCTGTGATCTATTTTTTTAATTATTTAAATTCTAGTTAATTAACATATAGTGCAATATTGGTTTCGGGAGGAGAATTCAGTGATTCATCAAATACAACACCCAGTGCTCTTCATAACAAGTGTCCTCCTTAGTATACATCACCCGTCTAGCCCATCCCCCATCCACCATCCTTTATCAACCTTCAGTTTGTTCTCTATCATTAAAAGTCTCTTATGGTTTGTTTCCCTCAGCAAAGTGGGTATAGATGGAACATAGCTCAACAGTATAAAGACCATATATGAATGACACACAGCTAGTGTCATCCTCAATGGGGAAAACAGAGCTTTTCCTCTATGGTCAGGAAAAAGACAGGGATGTCCACGCTCACCATTACTATTTAACATAGTACTAGAATCCTTAACCTCAGCAATCAGACAACAAAAGGAAAAAAAAAGGCATCCAAATTGGCAAGGAAGAAGTCCAACTTTCACTATTTGCAGACGACATGACACTCAACATAGAAAACCTGAAAGACTTCACCAAAAAATTGCTAGAACTGGTACATGAACTCGGCAAAGGCACAGGCCATAAAATCAACATAGAGAAATTTGTTGTGTTTCTGTATGCCAATAATGAAACATCAGAAAAAGAAATCAAGAAATTGATTCCATTTACCATTACACCAAGCCATAAGATACCTAGGAATAAACCTAACCAAAGAGGTAAAAGATCTATACTCTGAAAACAGGAGAACACTTCTGAAAGAAATTGAAGGGACACAAATAAATGGAAAAATACTCCATGCTAATGGATTGGAAGAACAGAGATTATTAAAATGTCCATAATACCCAAAGCAATCTACACATTTCATGCAATCTTAAAATTTGCATGCGGCCACAAAGAACCCTGTGATGCACTTTGAGTTAATGTTTGTATAGAGGTGAGATTTACGTTGACATTTATCTTTTTTTTTTTTTTGCCTATGGATATCATTTGTTTCTACCCCATCTGTTGAAAAAGCTAAACTTCCTTCATTAAGTTGCAATACACTTTAAAACACTTTGCACTATGTTGAGCTAGTTTACATGCTTTATCACATACAAATGTCACATGGAAATCTGCCATTTCTTCTACTCTCTTCCCTTTATTCCCAATCCTTTGTCTCTTTGCAAAATGTTACATAGAATTGCTGTTCCAGTATAATACATTTAAGCAAACTTGTGGAAAGAATGGCCATATTGTGTTGATGTTATTAGAGGTTCTACCACTGAGTAGTCTTTTTATTATCTTCACAGCAAGATCCCTCAAGGGCAATTCTACATGAATTTCAGGCTGGAAGACTATGTGTTCAGAATACCTGAGACTAAGTTGGTTGCTTTGAACACCCAACGAGAACAAATGCATGAATACCTGTCTACCTAGACACTTAACCACCAGACAATGAGCTGGAGGCTGGAACTGGAATAATTATACAGCTATTTCAGAAAGAATAAAGTCATTTGTGATGCGCCTGGGTGCCTCAGGCATCCAACTCTTGATTTCAGCTCAGGTCATGATCTCCAACTCTTAATTTCAGCTCAGGTCATTATCTCATGGTTCATGAGATCAACCATCACATCTGTCAGCGCAGAGCCTGCTTAGGATTCTCTCTTTCTCTCTCTCTCTCTCTCTCTCCCCCTCCCCATCTTGAGTGCATACTCTCCTCTCAAAATGAATAAACATTTCTAAAAAAAGCATAGTCATTTGGAACAGGAAAACCTTAGAAATACTGTACCTTTTGGTTGTTCTTTAAAATAAAAAACACATGGGCACACAATTGTTCCCTCTGACAGTAACACATAGGAATTAGGTAGCCACCCAGTAGTGATTGCAAATGAGGGCAAAAGAATTATGTTAGCACTGTGAAATCGTAAGGTATCATATGGGAATGGTAGTATTGATATTGACATATTAAAAGTGTGATGTGGTCACCATCGTTTCTAGACTTCCAATTAAGAGACAGCCAAGATCAGAGGCCAAGGTCTCCTGTGCTTCTTGCTGAAAATCTCCTGGGAAGCATCATTGAGGAAGAAGGCCAAGCACCAAATAAAATATACTAGGGAACAGCATAATAGGTTCCAAAAGAATGTTTTTGGTGCTGGATGAAGAATTAGGAAAGAAAAGGCATGTGGTAGATTTCCACTGGAATGATTCTGAATTGTGCCAGGTACCCTCTCTCACCACATTCAAGGCCATTGACCCCTGATTCCATTCTACCATACTCTCCTCTTATTTTCCTTAGCAATTCTACTGCTCATCCTCCAGATCTCTGGAGTAGATGCAGGACTAACTCATTCTCTGGGAAGAGTTTTTCATTAATGCGCGTTATCAAAGATGGTTAGTCGTGTTAATCATCTGGGAAATGGGAATTTAAAATGAAAAATAGAATGCCTCAGAACTAGGAGTAATCTTGAACAAGGAAGGATTTGGCAGATCTGTTTCTAAACAAGGAGTGTTTGCTCTTTTTCATAGTGTAAGGTAAATTATAACTTTCCGGTCACAATAGAAGTATACATTATAACTCAGTGCTTTTCATACTTTAAAAAGGCACTGGACATGGGGCGCCTGGGTGGCTTAGTCGGTTAAGCGTCCGACTTTCGCTTAGGTCATGATCTCGCGGTTCGTGGGTTCGAGCCCCGCGTCGGGCTCTGTGCTGACTGGCAGCTAAGACCATGGAGCCTCTTTCAGTCTGTGACTCCCTCTCTCTCTGACCCTCCCCTGCTCACACTGTCTCTCTCTCTCCTAGAAATAAATGAAACATTAAAAAAAATAACAAAAAAATAAAAAGGCACTGGACAATGGAGTTGCGTTTACTAGTATCCACAGCATGTAGATTGAAGATGCACGTGGGTGTGCCGTGTCACTTGGATTTGGAAGTGTCACCTCTCGCTTTGGAGATAGAATGCCCTCCACTCCCTGGTGGAAGAAGCACAGACATTCAGAGATGGGAAGCATTGACAAAGCCCTCTAAGCTAACCTCCAAATGACTCACAAATTCTTGACATTATCTGTGGGAAAGAAAAAGCCAAGATTTGCTTGAAAAAAAAAACCTTTGGAGAAATTTACTCCGTTCTTCCCAGTTCATTTATGCTTTCATTCTGGGTTTTTTTCCCCCTTTTATTGAAGTAAAACTCACTGCCTTATAACTTCTTGACAGAATTTCTATGCTCCAGAGTACACAGGAGAAGTTGAAACTCCATGCATATGACAGGCTTTTAACAATGTGAAGGCAGTTCTCATATCTTCCTCCCTGAGCTTTTTTTTTCTAGATGAAATAGCTGCCTCTATTTAGCAAACGTGAACTATGTGAGGTGCATGCTTGACGTGTTGTCCAAATTGTCTTCTGAATCCTGTCAAGAGTACTGCCTAGAAGAGATCCTTATTGATATTTTCAGATGAAGACATTGAGGTTCAGAGAAGCAATGGCCTCGGGTCCCCAAGCTGTGCTTAAGCTGAGACTAGAACCCCAATCTACTCACTGTGGAGTTGATGTTTTCCTCACGCAGCTTGGCCCTGATGACTAAGTACTCTCAGTTCCTTTAAACTTGCCCTCATGTCCCAGATTGTATGTTACCCTTGTTCTCACTCACGGCTCCTCCAGTGGACACCTCTTGTTTACTCTGACCTTCCTCTGGCTTCCATGGCAGTGACGGCCCCCACATTTCAGCGAGGGGGTTAGGTAGGACCTAGTATTTGCAGGTGTGACTCCATGACCTTGCCACATTAGACATAGACAAGGGTAGGACCTTTACCAAGCCAAATATAGTCTTCCTGTGGGATTTAGCGAAAGTCAGACGCTTAACCGACTAAGCCACCCAGGCGCCCCTGCTTGTTTTGTTTTTAACTGGGACTCTGAAAGAGAGTCATCCATCTCTGACTGGAAGCCACCTTATGGAGAGAGCTTTTCTATAGGGGCGAGAAGAATAGTGGCACGCCAGAGGAGATTTGCTTGGTGTGTGTGTGTGTGTGTGTGTGTGTGTGTGAGAGAGAGAGAGAGAGAGAGAGAGAGAGAAGGAGAAGGAGAGACAGCAAAAGTAAGAACAGTGAGGTGACCTGTGTCTCTTCCCATTTGCTCCTAAAATGAAGCTGTGTCCTGCTGGGATGGTCCATATTTGATTTTTCGGAGACAATCTCCAATATGGCTGCAGCCGGTTGGGTTGTTTTTGTTTTTGTTTCTGTTTTGTTTCTGATAAAACTGAGTCCTATCTAAGACCAAAGTGGGATCTTTTATGTGGCAGCCCCTAACATGTGGAATTAGCTAAGTTCAGGTGGGGTGCGTGCAGTAAGAATCCTTCTGCTTCGTGCTGGGAAGTGAGCTTTGTCTTCATTATGCCACAGTTAAGCAGTTGGTTCAACTATTGCCTGTGGTCTCTCGGGACTCAGACCATATGCCCACAAAGTCTGTAGCTTTAGGCAACTTGGTATAAAAACGTGGAGATATTGAGTGTGCCAGCGACTCCGGGCCTTTTGTAAGGTGCTATGACACAGCTGCAGTGAAGCTGGCTTTACTGGAGAGAAAATAAGGAGGAGCGAGGCCGGGGTAAGTCGTCCAAGAGCATAATTTTAAGATTCCAAAACATGTACTTTTAATTCAAATACACAGTGATCATGTATCAAAGCTTTCTGCTTTCAGAGAAAGACATGAGAAAATAATACATATATGCTTAGGCAAAGGAAGACAAATTCTGGACATAATATTGCTAAGGTTAGATGCACAATGATTGATATCTGCACAGCAATTATGCTATAACCTTTAGGGTCATTTTCCACGGAACAGAAAGCTTTTCCTCACTATAAGAGAGAAATCATTTTCATTACTACTGAGTCATCATTCGCATGGCTTAGGACAAAAATCATTTACAGTTTACCATTTTTCTACAAATGAACACTAGTTTTTAAATATTAGGGCAAACTACCTGGCCCTAAGCAATAGCAAATGGCCTGATGGTCCTCATATGAGCTTAGCAAATAGTGCCCTAACTTGATAACGAAGATCACTTTATCTCTTTTACTTGTTTGTTTTGTTTTGTGTTTTAAAATTTTTTAATGTTTTATTTATTTCTGAGAGAGAGAGAGAGAGAGACAGCGTGAGCAGGGTAGGGTCAGAGAGAGAGGGAGACACAGAATCTGAAACAGACTCCAGGCTCTGAGCTGGCTGTCAGCACAGAACCCAATGTGGGGCTTGAACCCATGGACTGTGAGATCATGACCTGAGCCGAAGTTGGATGCTTAACCGACTGAGCCACCCAGGCACCCCTTACTTGTTTGTTTTATTTGCAAGTATCAGACTTTCTTTTTGTTATTAAATCATAGCATTTGTACCAGGTAGAGCACTTTCTGTGTGTAGCTCAAGTCTTTGTAGAAGATCAGCAAAGTTTTGCTTAACCCTAATTCTAGAGCACTGATATAAATCCTAGAATCTCTCATTTTGAATAGGGATATTCCTGAAGAGCCAGAAGAATTACAGAACGTAAGATTCACACTATATCATTCAAGTGGCTAGTTTCATTAATCCCTTGCCTTATAGGGAGTCCTGGGCACTCCTCCCAGCCTGAATTAGCTCTCTTGGGGTACTCTGGAGTTTTGTTTTTGTTTTTATTTTTTCACCTGTATACCAAAGCAGAGTCTCTAATTCTGGGACTAAATANTCTATCTATCTATCTATCTATCTATCTATCTATCTACCTACCTATCTATCTATCTAGAGAGATATACTATTGATTATTAGCAAGCTTAGAAACATTGTCATTTTCAAATTGATACACAGATGACTAAGATTTCATCAGAAGCAGTGTGACTAATTCTGACAGTAGTAGTACTCAAATTTTACTGCACATCAGGGATCGTGTTAAAAGGCCACTTGCTAAACCCCACACCCAAACATTTAGTTGGGCTGAGTTGAGGCCCAATAATCTATTTTTATCATTTTTATCCTTCATGGATTCAGATGCTGGTGACCTGGGGAGACCACTTTACACCATTCCTTTAATCTACCCTAGACACATGTACTGACTCCAGCTGTAAATACAGGGCTAAGAAAGCACACTCCTTGCTGGAAGAGTCTGTCCATTTTCCTTTTGAGAAAGGGAGAGTGAGCGGGGGAGGGGCAGAGAGAAAGGGAGACAAGGGATCTGAAGTGGGCTCTGGGCTGACAGCAGCGAGCCCGATGCAGAGCTTGAACTCAGGAACCGTGAGACCATGATCGGAACCAAGGTCAGATGTTTAACCAACTGAGCCACCCATGCGCACCTCCATTCTCCTTTTGGTATCTGCCTACATAAGACCTTGAATGAGGACAATGTCACACTGGCCAAAGAATGAGGAAGCCAGCTGGGCTGAGGACAGAATTCATTTCACTATTAAGAAAGTAAATCAACTAATTGATACCCAAAGACTTTTTATGAACCTGTCTTTGCTCTTTGCACAGCTAACTGGAAGGAAATGACGTACAGTATAACGGTAAACACGACGTCCTATTTCTACTTTTCTCTTTTGCCAAATGAGACTTTTACTGAAGTTATGTCTGTTTTTCCATCACCATTGTGTATCAAATGCTCTGGGCTTATGAATTTAAAATTTAGATCCTACATTTCAGATGCATAAGGGGCTATATGTAGATTGACTAAGATTAAACTGTACAAGGAATAGAAATACCTCTGGGAGGAAAGAGTGGCCTAGGACATAGCCTCTGGAGGAACTAGCTATTTTGCATTTAGATCATTCCTATTTGGAAGGGCACGAGATAAATGCATTTGTGGTAGGACATGATATTAAGAAAAATTATCCAATATTTGGAAAAAAGGGAAAATACTCCTGTGTATCATGCTGAAGTCAGGCCAGGACATTGTTAAAATAAAAGACCATATATATGAGAAGAAGGATACATGTTTAGCAGTACAGGATCCTGGAAAAAATTTTAATTTAATTTAATTAACTGATTTATTTATGGTCTCATCCCTATAGGTACATTATCCCTTTCCTCCTGGGGACCCCATGTCCTCAATCCTAATGATGTGGTTCTTGGTGTGGACGTCTTTGGCCACAGTAAACTTGGCACGGAAAAGTAGTCAATTAGAGCTGCACACATAAGTCAGGGAAATAGAGTCTTTCTGTAGGATTTTTAAAAAATAAAATTTAGGGGCGCCTGGGTGGCTCAGTCAGTTAAGCATCTGACTTTGGCTCAAGTCATGATCTCACAGTTTGTGAGTTTGAGCCCCACATCGGGCTCTGTGCTGACAGCTCAGAGCCTGGAGCCTGCTTCTGATTCTGTGTCTCCCTCTCTCTCTACCCCTCCCCCACTCCCACTCTGTCTCTCTCAAAAATAAATAAAATGTTTAAAAAATAAAAAATAAAAAAATAAAAATAAAATTTAAAAAGAAATCAGGCCATCTCTTGTATAGCTGGAAGTTGTCAAATGTTAACTGCAGGATATGTTAGTTTTCCAGTATTCATTTGTGACAGAAAAAAAAAATATTAGGAAGATCGTATTCCAGTACATACTCTTTGGAATCGAGACTATGCCTTACTGAGGAAGTGACTGTTAAAATGCAGTAGATTATTTAATTCTAAAGGGAGTTAAAGGAAGGAATGTGTGCCATGAAAACAATGTCAGGTACGGGTCAGAGAAACTGGGTGACCTACTATGTAAGTGAACATGGACACAGCCCTTTAGAGCTCTGTACCTCAGTGTCCTTATCTATATAGTAAGAAAAATCACTTTACTTAGGGCTTGTCCTGAGTTTCAAATAGTGGGAGAACTTTGTGAATTGAAAAGCATGCTATAAATATGATGAATGAGAATAGGAAATAAATAGAGCGAGGGAAGATATTCTTTGGCATGTTCTGTCTCATTTACTTAGAGCATATAATGTGGCAAGCACCAAACCATGATTTTATGTATAATTATTTATTTCATTTAATGTCACTCATCCTGTACCCTAGAGCTCATTATCCAAAATCTAAAGATAAAGATCGGTGTCTGCTTTAATGAGCCCCAAAGATTTTCAAACCACGCATCATGGGGAGGTGATGGGGCCAATGTATTCTAAACCGGGAATGGAGGGCCAGCCTTGCTTGTATCTCTGGACCCCTCAGAGGCTGTTTATTCACCTGTAAAATGGGAAGGTGACAGTCAAATGTTTCCCAAAGTGATTCCCAGCAAATTTTAGTTATTTAGAGTATTAGTGACTATATGTTTTTTTCCCAGTAAAAGCGATTAGTTGTCAGATTTGGGCAGCAACGATTTTGAACAACTTAAGCAGGACTTCTCAGAGCATTTGGGATATGGAGCATCACGAATCTCTAGGAAGCGAGATTTGGTATATTACTTATTCATCTGATCTACGTTATTGAGCAGAGAGCTTACACCAGACAGTATTTTGGGAGCTAGAGTTACAGCAGTAAACATGGGGTGTGAGTTCCTTTGTCTAGTGTTTTCATTCTAGTGAGGAAACAAACACAAATGGATAATTTAAGGGGGGAAAGAATTTGAAGCCTAGAGAATTTGAGCAATCTGAGCAAAGTCACACCTTTAAATTTGCATCTCGTGTTGATACCAAAAGCTTGACTCATAAAAGATGTTGATAAAATTAGACTCATCAAAAAAAAAAAATTCTCCTCTATGAAAAACCCAGGAAATACGGCTGAAAAGGTAAACTACAGACTGGGTGAAAATATTTTCAAATACCATTGCAACAAAGGACTTGCATGGAGATATAATGAAAGAACCTTCAAAACTCAACTATAAAGAAAACAAAGCATCCACTTAGAAAATGCATAAAAGCCATGTGCAGAGAATTCATGGAAGGAGGGATGCAAATGGCAGACAAGCCCAGCAAAGCTGCTGAATGTCCTTAGCCATAGGGAAATGCAAATTCAAACCGGAGTGAGATGATATAACACACCTATCAGAAAGACTAAAATTAAAAAAAAATAATAACACCAAATGCTGGTGAAAATGTGGACAAACCGCATCCCTCATACATTGGTGGTCGGAGTGGAAAACGGTATAGCGATTCTGGTAAAGCTTTTGTCAGTTTCTTAAAAAAGGAAACATGTGTTCACCATATGACTCAGCAATCGCACTCTGGGCATTTACCCCAAAGAAGTGAAAATTTATGCCACATCAAAACCTGTGTGTGAATATTCATAGCAGCTTTCTTCATAATAGCCCAAAGCTGGAAACCACTCAAATGTTCTTCAACAGTGAATGATTAAACAAACCGGCACATCCAGACCATGGAAGGATAAAAATGAACAAATTATTGATACAAGCAACGGCATGAGTGAATCACAAGGGAATTACAGAGTGAAAAACAGCCAGTCCCCAAAGGTTACTTATTGCAGAATTCTGTCTGTATAACATTTTTGAAATGAAAAACTTTGAGATAAGAAGACAGTAATAATGGCTGTGGTTGTCAGGGCTTAGAGAGCTTCGGGGGAGAATGAAGTGACTCCCTACAAATGACAGCATAAAAGCTACTGTTAATAGAACTATTCTATGTCTTGACTGTGGTCGTATATATCCATACATGAGCTAGTATTGCACCAAACTAATATACACGCACACACACGTGTACACACAGACGCACGCGAGTATATGTAAGGCTGATGAAATCTGAATATGGTCAATTGGTTTTATTGGTATGTATCAATCTGTTGTATCCACTTCTTGGTGATGATATTTTACCATAACGTGTAACCCCCTAACCTTGGGGAGAACTGGGTAAAGGGCACATGGGATCTCTCTTTATAATTTTTGCATAACGGCCTGCCAACATTCAATTTTCTTAAAATAAAAGGCCTAAACATGAGTGTACACTGTGGAGTAAACACTGGGTCCACATCTGGGACCTCTGTTCATGTGGAGAGTGACAGTGGCATTTTAACTAACCATTCATGACTATAGTTTCCTCATCTGGAAAATGGGAGTAACCCCAGTATTTAGCTCTAGAGGTGTTGATTAAGTGGTGACAAGATATGTAAAGCCCTGAATATAAAGCCTAGCACAGTTATCAATCAATAAATGTTACCTACTGTGTGTAACTATTTTCTAAATAGTTATTCCTTTTTTCTTGAGAGAGAGAGAGAGAGAGAGCATGAGCAGGGGAAAGGTAGAGAGAGGGACAGACGATCCGAAGTGGGCTCGGAGCTGACAGCAATGAGCCCGAAGTGAGGCTCGAACTCATGTGAGATTATGACCTCAGCCGAAGTCTAACACAAACTGACTGAGCCACCCAGGTGCCCTTTGTGTGTAACTACTATTAATAAATAAAAGAGAATGCTAAGATGTAAACAGATCTAATAAAATGTTTATTATTTTCTTAAAAGTTAAAATGATGGACAGCTGATCATTGTTTCCCGTAATTTCTTCTTTTCTTTAAATGATTATTTATTTTTGAGACACAGAGGGACAGAGAGTGCAGGGGAGGGGCAGAGAGAGAGGGAGACACAGGATTTGAAGCCAGCTCCAGGCTCCAAGCAGTCAGCACAGGGACCGATGCAGAGCTCTATCCCACCAACTGTGAGATCATGACCTGAGCCGAAGTAGATCACATAACCGACTGAGCCACCCAGGCGCCCCCAGAGATTCTAATTTAATTGGGCTGGCACAAGACCTCAGCCACTGGCTTTATATTTTAACGCTTCTCAGATGATTCTGATGTTCAGCCTTGGATAAGCATTGCTACAGTAGCAGAATCTTTTGATTCTGTCTGTTTCAAAGTTTCAAGTTGACTTAGTCCAGAGCTAGATGGTATTGCCGGTTTTGCTCTCCCTGCTATGGAGAGGGACATCGTTCCTCAGAAGAATACTCACGTCAACGATTGCAAACCCCTGGATGCAGCTTTGATGCCTGCAGGGCCATTCCTAATGCACGACATCACTCCACAGTCAGGTGGAGGTGGCATTTTCCCAGGGGAGTGTGGGCGTGTCTTAAGGAAGGGGCCACCAGAGCATTGATAAGGGACACTTGGCTCTGCTAGGGCTGAGCAGAAGGCAATTGAGAGAGAACCTTGAGAGGGGAATTCTTCCTCTAGTCACCTGTGAATGACATTTGTGGGTCTCTCTTACAGAACAAATGATGCTTTTCAATGCCTACCATTCAAAGGCGGACAAAAGACATGGGAAATACTCTAATCAATACAACTTGGCAGTTTTCAGCAGAGAGATTTAAAAAGAAGAAAACAAAAAACAAACAAAAAAAGAAAACCCCTGTTTTTCAGTTTTTTGAGACTTTATGTGTTTTAACAAAACAGGATAATACTATTCATTCAAAGCGTTGTTTGGTTGGTTGGTTGGTTGGTTTGCTTTCTTTTTGTAAAAAAATGCAGGAAATTAATATAAGGACGATCCAACTTATTTAGTTATTTCAAATAAAATATCTTCCTCTTCACCTGTTAGCACACCCTCACCCTGAACACGTACACTATGGGGACTTCAAAGCAGCCACCACAACCCCTCCCTCGGCACCCTCGCTCCTACGTGCAAGCCCTGCCAACCCTCCTCTGAAGACCTGAAGTGTCCTTCCTCACGCCTTGAACCTGGACTAGCCCTGGGACTTGCTCCAGGCCTGGAGCTGAACTTTAGAGGATTCTGACATGGCTATCCTGGAATGAGGTTGTCAATAAGGGTGACTGGGCTTCCTTGCTGGACAGAGGCCATCTAGAGGGAGAGGCCACGCCCCAGAGAACCCCATCTTCATGGAGTGAGTGCCAAGGCTAAGGTGGGTGCTGCAAGCCTGTTTGGAGACCTTATGGCCCAGACTAGTGCCGGCCAAATGCCAGTTCTGAGGCAAGGGAGCAGTTCCAGGCCAATCACAGAAGCATGAGAAATGGGAAGTCATTCTGGTTTGCTGTCACTGAGTTTTGAGGTGGTTTTGTGACGCACAACAGTGAGCTGAAATGCATGTCATCTTCCTGATTTTAGAATTGCTGAGATAATTCGGCTGGGACTCATGATCTCACAAAGTTTTGTCAGTGCTCATTTGTACTTAGTCTCCCTGAATTCCATTGATCTTTCTCTTAAGAATCATAGTTGTTGTGGTGCTCAGGTGGCTCAGTCCCTTAAACGTCTGACTCTTGATTTCGGCTTAGGTCTCATGGCTTGTGGGTTCGAGGCCTAGATGGGACTCTATGCTCAGTGCAGAGCCTGCTTGGGACTCTCTCTCTCTCTCTGCCCCACCCCAGCACTCTCTCTCTCTCTCAAGATAAATACATTTTGAAAAACAAAAGGAACCATAGGTCTTGATGATTATCAACTTAAAAACGTAGAAACAGATGTTTCCCCATCGCTACCACCAATAACAAAAGTAGTCTATTGTGACTTGTTTTGAGTGCCTGAGAAGGGGGGAATCAGTCACTGTGTATAGAATCAAGGGGATACAGCTCAGAGATGTGACTGGGCAGAGAGGTGTGAGGGTCCAAATTTTGGTTTAAACCCTGGTTTGCTGTGTTTGAGATAATTAGTTCTCAGTCTCCAAGTCCCGGCTACTCCAGACCAGTTCTTAAACCCAGGTTATGCATCGGATTCCTTCAATACATGTTTTGCTAAATTGCATTAATGTGTATTCATCAGGAGAGCAATTCAAAAAATGCTGAGCTCCATTAATTACACTGAAGACCTATAGTACAAAGGTGTTTTTGGAGAGAAGCAATGGGAAGGAAAGGACCCAACCATTTCATAATACAGATTAGATGCCGCCTTTATTAACATAAAACTGAGAGAAAGCAAACTTGTTTTGAGCTCTGGAATGGTTTAGATGTTAACAGGAAAGTTAATACTCAGGTTTCTGATGAAGGGTCTCAAACTGAGCCCTGTGGATTATTCTAGGCCATTAATAACCACAAACTGCTTAGAATAACCATGGCAACAAGCAGTAGCTAAGTACAGTACAATCACCCTGATTACCATAGAATTAGCACAAAACAAATGTTTATTCTTTTCCTAAATAGATGTATTATTATGATGATAACAGCTTTCTATTTATCCCACCGCTTTCTCCTCAACCACTCCTGCTCCAAAGGATGGGAAGACACTTTTTCTGCCTGACATTTGTTTCTGCTTTCTTTCCCCAAGAACCAAGGAGAGTGTAAGGGGCTCAGTGGTGGCTGACCTTTCCTTTCTCTTCTCTTCTCGCCTCAGTCTGATCCACCAGGAAACAGAACTCACGCATTGATTCATTGATCACTGTCTGGGTGCCCGGAGGGGGGATGCTAACCTTTCAAAATGCGCTTTGAAGCCTCAGATTTCAATGACCAGCACTGGATTGCTTATCAATTGAAATCACGTCATTTTGATTTCTTTGGTATGCAGAGAGCAGAGCACCACATGCCCTTGGCGCCTGTTGTCTAGGGTCTGGGGGGAGGGAGACTCACGGAAACCCAGGACTTGGTGGTACCTGCCTCTCTGCCCTCGCGAGCCCTGTACCTGCCAAAGATAGGATCAGCCAGCGCTGGCGTCGTGAGGGCCGACCCGTGGGGACTGAAATCCAGCCGCGCATCCCAGCCCGCTAGCCTTGTGAGCCCTGCGACAGCCAGCACTCGGCTGTCCCCCAAACCCGTTTCCACAGTTCCACAGCGATTGAAGCAATTAGCTGCCGTGTGGCTGATGTACCCCGCAGAGGACTGATGGCTCGTCTGACACATCTGGGCACTGAAAGTAATTGAAACAGCTGCTTCCGCCCATATGGCAGCCAAAGCTGGTCGTGCGGAGTCTGCTGCCTGGGCTGCACCAACCTCGGGCAAATTAGCCGTCATTAATGCCCAGATCTGACCAGCATACTCACAGCCACTAATCAAGACAGCTGGGTGGGGGCGAGGGGTGCTGAGGAGGAGAGATTCCCTTGAAGATTTCTAAAAAAAAAAAAAAAAAAAAGGAACACACAAAACCAAATTATACTCTTCCTCTTCCGTGAGCCCCTTCACGACCCCATGGCGCCCCTCCCCAAACCTGATGAGGACACTCTGTCTGTTGGAGCTCTTTGGCAGGATATTGCTAAAATAGCAATGTGACTTTCTGGAAGTGTCACACTGCTCTGCACAAGCCTGGTGTCCGGCAGTTATAAATAGCTCAACACAGGGAGAGCAGGAATGGGGGTGTTGTGCAGTCTTGATGCTCTGGCTCCGAGGCAGAAAGAGCCATGGTGACCACCGTCCGGCTCTGAGAGGATGGTGAGCTGCCCGGGCCCGGAAGGGACAGTGCAGGCACCCTTTCCTCCCCACTGAAGGGTGCTTTGCTGGTTTTTGGAGGGATGGGATTTCCATATCCAGGTCTCCAAGGGCCGGGCCTCACTGGGTTGGGAATTTTTAAGCCAGGGGTTAGTTGCAAAGGAGCCTTGGTGACAGGTGGGAGGTCAGGTGCCACCTGACAGGTAAAAAGGGGAGTTCGTCACTGCGTGGAGATTTGTGCCAGCCTCAGTCTGCAGCTTCAAAGCAGTGCGTTGACTCAACTTCCACACTGGGGGAGAAGGGCAGGCAGCTGTCTCATTTACACCCTCCAACTGATGTCATTATTCAGACGGCTTGTCATTATGCCTGACAACACCCCCGCGTGTTAAATAGGTGGTGTGCAGTGCATCTGGGGACGGAAGGGCGTGGCCGGCCGAGAGGATGTGGAGTCCCAGAGGTGTGAGGGCAGTGTGGGCGTAGGCACGTGGTGTGTCACCCACCCCTGAGGCCAGAGCCACAGTTCCCACAAGGGATTTCAGTTTTTGAGAAATGGAAATTTCTCTAATGAATTATATTTGAATAAGAAGATCGAGCTGCCCTTAGATTCAGCCTGACTTCCCCGGGTCCCTAACTTCATCTCCATCTCCAGAGGGAAGCACCTTCCCAGTGACAGGCACTCTTGTCTCTAACGTACAGGTCACCCATGTGTCTTCCTGGTGTTAGAATTGACCCCACTTGCTTCCCTGCACAATGCTGACACTTTCTCCCCATGGCTCACCCACGCTAAGCTGTTGCGGGTGATAACTAACACAAGCAAATAATAAATGACCCCTCTGCAATGTCAGACGGTTACTCATTTCTTTGTGGAAATGACCCAAACAAGAAGACGGAATTATTTTTACCATGGGGATGTCATTGGGAAGACCATTGTCTTCTGAGACTTTTCTGTAGGGACCGAAGGAGAGAGTAAAATCACCTCTTATAAACGCAGCCAAACAGAGGTTTGTCAAAATAGCAACTTCAAAAAATGTGGCTAGAAACAATAGAAAAGCGATTTCTAATACACGTGCAATCTTTCCCACCGTAGTTACTATTATGTGGGGCTAATATTGTCTTAATGCAGAGACCGGCTTTGCAGATGACAGTCTTCTTTGGTGCTTCTTCTTTCCTCAGATGTTCCTTTCTGTGGATTCACAAGCCTAATGGCATGTCCTTTCGGTTAGTGGGTGTTCTTCGTGTCTGCCCTCACTTCAGATTTATTCCATTTTGATTGGATTGCTTTGTTGGCCAGTTGATTACTTATTGTTGTTTAACAACCTTGTTTACTGAAAAATGACAGTTGCTGGTACTGATTGACTTCTTTATCTCACTAACTTTTATCAAGAGCCTACCATGTGTCAGACACTGTAGCACGGCATGGGACATATCGTCATGAGCAAATTCTGGTCTTCATGGAGCCTGCAGTCTAGTGAGAGAGATCAACTCTGAAAAAATAAGTAAAATCCACCCAGTGTGCCCAATGGTGGTGGGGGTTAGGGAGAAAAAGAATAAAACAAGGAGGAGCACAGGCAGTTCTGGGCATGCTCAGACTGGGATCCTTGAGAGGTGGCCATCTTAGCAAAGACTTGAAGGCAGACAGGGTGGAAACCACGTGACTATGATGAAGAGGTGCCTCTCGGTGGGAAGAGTAGGTAAAAAGGCTTGTGCTTAGTGGGTTGGAGATTAGCCAAGTGCCCAGGGTGAGTGAATGGCAGTGGATGTCAAAGAAAAAGTCAGACACTGGCTAAGGAGGCAAAGACAGATTTTAATCAGTAATATTCTATGGTGATAGGGAAGAAAGTCCACCATGAGCTGAGCTCTACTTCATTTTGTACAGAGGTAGTGGGCTTTTTAATGGGAGAATGAGGGGATAGATGAGGGGGTGTGGGGCCTCAGATCAGGAAAGTAAAAGATTACCAAAAGCAGGAAATGGGTTTGGTCCATGTGAAACCCACTGGATTTGCTAACTGGCTTGTATCAAGTTTAGGGCCCAACACTCCCCAGAGAGCCTGGGGGACAGGGACCCTATCCTTGGATATTATCTATTCCCATGGCACTCCTGAGTTTTCTCAGGCAGACACTTTAAGGGGACTAGAGCCATGCTAGGGAGGTGGCCTTGACCTGGCAGATGTTGTTAGTATTTGTTCAAATCTTTGTAGGCCAAGGTTGAGAGCTAATTGAGAGAGGGCTCCCAAGAAGCCGGCTAAGGTTTGGTCATTGAAAGAATCTTTGTTGATGGTGGGGAGGATGGGGTGGTGCCGGGCTGGTTGTAAGAGTTAAAACCAGCAAGAAAGGGGCCATGATGGTGGGGGATGTACTCCAGGTCTTTGTAGATGGAAAACCACTGGTGCTTTGAGCAGGAGTGAGATGGTCTAATACTTTAATGGAATAAAGTGACTGCTCTCAGAATTGTGTAGAAGGGGCAAAGGAGTGGGAAGGAGACCAGTTAGGAGGTTATTGCAATCATCCAGATTTGGGATGGGAAAGAGAAGAGTCAGAAATCACTTGAAGACTTTGGGGCCAAGTTTACTGAATCCTTGCTCTGCATCAGATTCCATGTGTGTGTCACTGTGACTAATCTAATCATTAGACAGTAGCCCAAGTTAGATGCAAAGATCTTCCCTTCTATGGCATTGAAGCAACTTGTCAAGGTCACATCACAGAGTCAGCCAAGGTGGGAACCTGGCACTGGGTGACTTCAGTGCCCAAGAACTTCATCCCTGCTCTCCCTTGAAGAGTCAAGGACAGTACAGAACTGAGAACTAATTCCCGGTCTGGCATGACTTTTCAGTCCTTACCTGCCTTTTTGCCACCGCCTTCCCTGTTTCCATGACTGCTTCCACTGAGTGAGGACAGAAATGGGATCCTGACATGAGGTTTTAGTCTGCAGACCTTTTGCTGCAGTGATGTATCCAGCTACAAACAGCAAAACACAA
Organism: Crocuta crocuta; assembly: GCF_008692635.1. Lineage (NCBI taxonomy): Eukaryota > Metazoa > Chordata > Mammalia > Carnivora > Hyaenidae > Crocuta > Crocuta crocuta. Next base: position 3,770,895 of record NW_027529641.1, on the reverse strand, counting down.
CTTGCTTCTGTGGCTCTTTATTCCTTCGAAAAGTGCGATTCCAATCACCAGGTACATTCATTTTTCTCTATTTCCCCCACTGATTATACCATACTCTTCTATTGCCTAATATTTTCTTCTTCCCAGGATAGAATTCCTGACCTAATCATGATGAAATGACTTCATCATAAAACACATGTTTTCACATGTTATCTGGAGAGGCACCGCCAAGACTCAGCTTTCTGAAATTCATTTTCTAGCATATCCCCACCAAGCTTAGGTGATGTGCTTGGGAGTTACATTCTAAAATTCCTCGGATGCTTTTAAGTGGAGGATTTAGCTTCTCAGGGAGTTACCTCACAGCTCACTGTTTAAGAGCCTATGGATCTGGAGTTTAGCTGCTTGCAGTTGAATCCTTGATCCATACTTCTTGGCTGGCTGTGTGCTCTTGGATAAGTTACTTCGCCTCTCGGTGGTTATATTTCCTTTTTTATAAAATGATGATAAAAAGGTCAACATTAGGGAGTAGTTGTAAAGATTCCATGAATTATCATGTAGAAGATCCTTAAAACTAGAGACTGGTAGATGTTTAATAAATATGAGCCACTGTAAAGTAATAAGAAATTATTATTATATAATGATGATGAACATTATCATCATCATCCCCATCATGATCACAAAACACAATCCTGGCTAAAATGCACCTCCCCAAGTTAGGGTTGAATTGAAGACCCTTAAGTGCAGACCAGTAATATTGAGGTTACCTGCCTCAACAATTTAGATGTGCTTCTATCCAAATACACATATGCCATTTACATATATACCTTAGACAGTTCTTAAAAGAACATGCTTTTAAATTATGGGCTTACAGACAATCCAGAGACCATGACTGATTGTGACCTAGAGTCAATTACTGTTGGTCCCAACCGAGAATTAGGAGGCACAATCCACTCCTAACAAGTATGGGCCCAGAGAAGGAGCACAAACAAGTTGGAGACGCACATACCATTTATTTAAATGTTCAAAGGACATCACACTGTGGACTGTGTAGCCCATCTCAGAAAACGAGTGCTGTCTTCCCAACTCTGGATGGCTTCTAGGATCATTGGAATTGCAATTGAAACTTTCTGCTCTGCAAGCTAATAGTCCATTCACCTTCTTCCCCCAAACCTTAGATGACGGGTCCAAAGAATAAATTTCTTGTGGAGGGAAAGAAACAGTGAAATGGTTACAGACAGCTCTTTGGTAAGGGCCTTTCTATTAACACACCCACAAGGCCCAACATCAGATCCTGAGACATGGATCTCGAAAAAGAGAGAGTCTTCATCCACACCCCAGAAGAGTCTTCTCTATTTGACCTTTCTAGAAATGCACTGCAAAAGGCCGCTGGGAAAAACAACAGGGGGCTCTCCTCAACCCACCGACTGGGCTTTCTCCTCCCTTTATCTCTATCTACCATTAGGCTCCAAGTACGGCTCTGTTTAACAATGAAAGGCACAAAGACATAGGGAAAGGAACATAGAGGAGAAACGCAGACTTGGAAATCTCCCTCACCCTTCCCAGGCTCGCTACTTCCTCTGCTTTTCCACCTTTAGCTTAAGGGTGGACAACATTCTAACTAAACCACATGCCCCTCTGTCCCATCTCCAGGCTAGACTTCCATTTTCTTCTGTTGGCAATAGTTGATTCAGAGTTTTAATTAAGGTAGCTTTACAGCAGAGGCAGGAGCTAACTGCCCCTTTACAAAGAACATACTACAGATTCCAAGAGTAAAGAAAGAACTATGTGAGAAAGCAACTTTCACTCAGTTACCAAACCCCATCCCATTGGCAAAGAGTTGCTTGAGTTCACCTGCTCCTTTAAGGTCTTTGTAGATAAAACCTCTTTGCCAGTCAGCTTTGGAGGGTAGGGAATCACCCTGCAGTGCAACATAACTTGCCGCTTGTGTGTGTGTGTGTGTGTGTGTGTGTGTGTGTGTGTGTGTGTGTAATGATGGAGCTTCTCTGTTCATAAGATTTTCTGGTTGGGGTGGAATATGGGGGGTGGAGTGAGTTGCAAGCAGTGATATTCTCTCCTTTTTAGTTTAATACTTGAGAAAAATGAATAAGCACCTCAACGTTGCTAAAGAGGCTGACAAATGAATTTTTCTCTCTTTCTGCTCATATCTCTGGCTCCTGGTCTTTCATAGCATTGTGATAAATAGGGGGAGGAAATCAATTCATAGGGTAAAAAGACACCGTCCAGTTATTTCCTCTTTCAGTTATATGCTTCTCCCTTCTATTGTGAGCCCTATGAAAGATGATCTTTATGGACACTTAAAAGGGGAGAGTCAGCATCCCAATCACAAAGAACCTGATGTACAACCATGTATTCAATATTATTTTGCAAATTTCCTCTATGAAAGCTGATAAGTAAGCAGTAGAGTTGGAAAATGAAATCCTCCCTTCTCTTCAGATGCAAACTTTGTCTCAATCGCTGACAAAACATAATCAATCTTTTAATTATTCAGGAGATGAAATGCTAATAAAGATCATATGGGTGGGTAAATCTTCACTTCTTTCCTACTGTATTTTGATAGCCTAACAGGACCAGAGCTGACAGATATTTTTCCTTACCAGAAAATTCTCTCTTTTTCATTGATGAAAAGATTTCATTTTTTATTATTGCTATTTTTTAATGTTTATTTATTTTTGTGTGAGAGAAAGAGTGCGAGCANTATATATATATATATATAGTGTGTATATATACATATATATACACACAAAGTCCATTTTCATTATTATATTTAATATATATTTTATATAATAATATATGTNAGAAAGAGTGCGAGCAGGGGAGGGACAGAGAGAGACGGAGACACAGAATCCGAAGCAGGCTCTAGGCTCCACACTGTCAGCACAGAGCCGGACGTAGGGCTCAAACTCAGGAACCCTGAGAACATGACCTGAGCCGAAGTAGGAGACTCAACTGACTGAGTCACCCAGGCGCCCCCTGACTAAAAGATTTTAAGGCCACATGTAAGAAACAGTGTTAAAAATGCAAAGTAAAGCCAGGACTAGAACTCTCTGAAATATGATATATGCTTACTTATTCTGTTTTCTCATGTTTCAGATCAGAACTGCACTGCTTCTGTCCAAAGGGTGGTATGAGATATACAGAGAAGAAGGTAAATACACTGTGATCTTTCTCTATTTGTTTTATTTTTTAGCGACCTATAAACTAACAGCATGCATATTGGAAATGAATCGATTATATTTCTGGGTTAATGAAGAGATAATAATTTAGACTGACTATCTAAGAGTAATCATTAGAACAACATTCTTTCGTATCTCAAAATGTTTGTATTGGTTTTTCTCTTTTTTGAAATGATCAGTGCCACATATTTCCCAGAGCAGATAGTATATAAATTCATCTGTTTCTTGAGTGAATTTGAACTAGAATAATATTTCTCTGAGTACATGTTACTGGATGTGAGGGGAAGGATACGAACGCAATGCCAGTCCTTTGCATACTGTCTCTCAGCTTCAACGCTGCCTTCTGTGATATTGAGAAGGAGACTAAAACCATATTTCTGCTTTGTCAGAGTCCCTTGTTAGTCCCCATTATAGGCTCTGACAACAGGAGGCAATAGAGAGGCGTGCCAAGGCTGGAGGAGGAAGGAAAGACTAGGTCTTGCCTGTCTGCCTCTTGTCCAGGGTTGCTCCGGCAATACAGTTGTTTCCTGCCCCCTAAGATCACTTGCCTCGGACAGGATCCACCTCATTCTGGCTGTGGGAGGGGGCTGGGCTCTGAGGCTGAGCCCCAGGGAGCTCCTCCTCTTGCCCCCAGGTTCCAATATCCACAGCCGCTTCTCATTTTCCTTCTAGTGATTATCTTTGGGTTATTTAACAGTGTTCTTTTTTTGTTCTTTGCGTTACCCAGAACCCATCTAGCCAACCCCTTATACAAAATTCTGGACCTTGGCATATAAGAAGGCTATCTATATCTGACAGTGCGGAGGTACTACAGGGAAATGCAAAGGGTAGTTATAATGCTGTCTGACAAAGGAGAATTCTAGAGAGATTGTGTGTGTATATATATACACACATACACACTCAAACACTCACATACATTCAGTCAATTCTCATTGTTTATGGTAGTTTTGTACTATGAAGTGTGAACACTTGGTGAATGTAGAACCCTTGCCCCTAAGGGAAATATGGAGTTGGGCTCCTATGAGTCTCTGGTCACATTTTTGTCAACCGATCACTATACAGCCTCTTTTATACGTGTTTTTGTTTTTTGTTTTTTAATTTAATAGGGATGCCTGGGCACCTCAGTTGGTTGTGTCCAGCTCTTGATTTCGGCTCAGGTCATGATCTCATGTTTTGTGGGATCGAGTCCCTTGTTGGGCTCTGAGCTGACAGTGCGGAGCCTGCTTGGGATTCTCTCTGTCCCTCTCTCTCTCTGCCCCAAGCCCACTCATGCACACGTGCTCGCTCTCTCAAAATAAATGGTTAAGCATTAAAAAAAAATCTTATTTAACAGCTATTGTTTATTTGATGACATTGCACTCGCGACTAACCATTATCGTGACTGAGTGAAGCTTCTGGAGCACCCATATTCCCCCATGAAGCACATGACAGCCTCCTTGTACTTAGGAACATTGCTCAGAAACTTTGCACTATGCCTCGGAGGCCATTTTAAACAATGAAATCACCAACGAATGGCACACAAGTACAAAAACAAGTGAGATGGAGGGTGACAAGGACACTTGTTTATAGGATGAGAGCTGAAACAAGAAGGCAGAGTGCCATTGTCACCGTCAGGTCAGGGGTCAGGAGACTCCAAGTTTCGGTCACTTTGCCCAGACCTACAAATGACTACAAAAGTGCCACAGGTATTGATGTGGGGGTTCCAAATCAATTCTGACAAGTAGGAGAGCTGGGAAACAGAATCTGCAAAAAATGAAGATACGCTATCTATTCATCCATGTATCATTGATCCATTTATCTGTCTTTTAAAAATTTCCCAATCTCTTGCTTTTGAAGGAGCTGCGTATTAAAAAAGCTTTATATGTTCTGCTCCTGCCCCAATCTACCCTGAGAACTTCCATTGTCATGCAATGTCATCACATCCCAAACTCCACATTTGTGGGAGCGACAAAATGGTCTCCCAGGATACTAATGAAATAGTTGCCTCTAACCTTTATTTTGTATTCTCTGTAGCATTGTTTGAGAGGGCCATGCCAGCTTCGCTGAAGGCAACCGTCCCTTTGAGCAGGACGATAGTCATACCCCCTGGTCCTCCTAAATGAATCATATTCTGGAGTGACATGGGGTTCTGTGCAGAATAGGAGAAAGGACCCCTCTACGATCCTTTGCTATTAAATACTTAATCACATGGTGAAATATAGCCTAATGAAATTAAGGAACTCAAGAAATTGCTTTTTTTCTTTTTTTTACAAAACTGTGCTGCCTATAATTTATCTGGGGACCTTTGAAAACCCAGGTTGTTAAGGACATTTTTGGTCACCTACCCAACTGATACTTCCCCACAACACGCCTTGGTAACAAGGCAGCCATATATATCAGATGAGACTGAATCCTGCCCATATTCAGGCTGGAGAATCTTATTTGGTTAAAAATTATGTGAATTCTATTTAATAACCAGGGGTTGTTTAGAAATGGATTTGTGATGCAATTCTGGCCAAAGGGGAGTGAAGGTAAGTCAAATGGGGAAACTGAGGACCAAGGAACATGTCCTGGTTGTGGTCATGTAGTGTAACGATAAGAGCTGCAGTGACCACTGTGTGTGACCATGAGGGGCAGTCTGAGGTTGTCAAACAGAAAAAAGCCAACATACAGAAGATATTAGTGAGGAAAATACCATGTTGCTGAGTTGCTTTGTTAGTTATCTCTGAACTGCTCTCCTGAGTTACTTGTGTGAGATAATAACTCATCTTATTTAACCATTTTAAGATGGTCATCTTTTACTTTCATTCAGTGGTGTCCTGATTCATGGATTTCTTTGTGGGGATCCAGATTCAACTGGTGTGGGGTGTTGTGGTTTCAGGAATTTGTGGCTTTAGAAAATTTCTCTGGGTTTCTGATGGGCAGCCTGGGGTGAGTCCCCATGGTTAGTTTTGTTGATTTGGGTTAAATCAAGTAAGAGTGACTGTATCATTGGCTTGAGAAATCACACTTGAACCACAGATTGTCATGGTTCTCTTCTTCACCTAAATCTGTCCCTGGCATTCTAATTATATTCATGGCGTTTTCAGATATGGACAATTGATGAGGGGCTACAAATCCAACAGCATTAATCCAACACACAGAGGGTGTCTTTTGTTCTGACCTACTCATTTTATCCTACTTTTCTGTGCCACTTACCAGCCTTTTACTCCAGAATTTTGAGGGTTGGACCCTTCGATGGCCATGCTTCTTACTCAGAAACTATGTAAATCTCCTTTTCTGAAATTTGTCCGTCTTCCTAACAATACAACTCATTCTTATGTAGAGACAGATACCCTTATATAAATGATGCTCTTGAGAACTTAAATGCAGACTGTAATTCCTGATAGAACAGAAATAATTATAATCCAGATCTCATGTCTTGAGATTCAGTGGGGTCAGAATTTGCAAATGGGCCTCAACTGCCCATATAAATCTTTGGTAGAATTATGTAAACACTCAGCTATTCTTTAAATGGGCCACCTCCCATTGTATCCTCTATAATCTGCTTCTCTGCTCTATATTAGTTCCCTAATTCTCCAACCTCTGTTTGGCTCTATGCCTTTGTTCTAATCATCTCAACAACTACCTTTGGCTTTGGACATCTTACTTCAACCAATCGGGCATTTGTTCTTCTAGGACTTAATTCTGATATTCAGCAAGTGGTTTCAGCAACATATTCCTAACTTTTTATTGTCACTCTAAAGTTAGGTGATATTATATATTATTTTCTTTCTTAAAGGATGTACTTAGATGAAGGACAGATTATAAGAGTTGAAGCTTAGAACAATTCCGAATACATATTGCTTTTCAAATTTTACACGAGTCCCCAAATTCTTGGCTAGGTGTTTATACCTCTTGGACCATTAATGAAAATATTAGTTATAGTTAGAGTTTTTGAGAATTTTTAAAGCAGCTTCAAATGTAACTTTTAGAGAGAGATGAGGGATCGGTACCAGCCGGCAGAGTTTCTCCCCCATTTGTCAAAGCATAAGCAGAAATGGCTTGAGAGTCAGCCAAGATCACACAGCTTGATGAGGGCAGAGTGAGCAGAAGAGTGGACTCATTACTACAATCCCTCCTGCTTCCAGCTCACCTCTTGAGGTCATTGCCAACTAGAAGGCCATATTGAGGCTCCACCAGACCATTCAGGTGGTATTGAGAAAACTCAGGACTAATCACACCAAACAAATGTCAGATTTCTAAAATTAGTTTGCCTGACAGTTACTTTAGGCATAGCTGCTTTAGGTGGGAGGAAATGAGAATCAAATTAGAAGAGAGACAACACCAATTCAAACTTGAAGAAACTAGGCTTAGGGTCAGGAGAAAATTCAAGTGAATCTTTGTGTGCATGGGTGGTCTCTTAAGTAAATTCTTATGTGTACATTCATTTTACAGTTTAGCAATTTTCAAAACATTAACATAAATTATTCTTTGATATTAATAACATGTTGCTACCTTTCTGGTCCCTTGTTAACTGGTTCACTAAGATCTCACATTTTCCCTTCACTTACTAATTTTGCTTTGCTTTTCTGGCTGTATATATACATATATATATATTTTTTTCTTTCATAGCTTATTCTCAAGTTGGTTTCTATATAACACCCAGTGCTCTTCCCAACAAGTGCCTTCCTCCATGCCGATCACTCCCTTCCCCTTCCCCCACCCCCATCAGCCCTCAGTTTGTTCTCACTACTCAGGAGTCTCTCAAGGTTTGCCTCCCTCTCTTTCCCCAGCAATTTTTTCCCCTTCTCCTCCCCCATGGTCCTCTGTTAAGTTTCTCCTGATCCACTTATAAGTGAAAACATATGATATCTGTCTTTCTCTGCCTGACTTATTTCACTCAGCATAACACCCTCAAGGTCCATCCATGTTGCTACAAATGGCCAGATTTCATTCTTTCTCATTGCCATGTAGTATTCCATTATATAGATAAACCACATCTTCTTCATCCATTCGTCAGCTGATGGACACTTAGGCTCTTTCCATGATTTGGCTATTGTTGAGAGTGCTGCCATGAGCATTGGGGTACATGTGCCCCTATGCATCAGCACTCTTGTATCCCTTGGGTAAATTCCTAACAGTTCTATTGCTGGGTCATAGGGGAGTTCTACTGTTAATTTTTTGAGGAACCTCTACACTGTTTTCCAGAGCGGCTGCACCAGTTTACATTTCCACCAACCGTGTAGGAGGGTTTCTGGCTGTATATTTTCGATCTAATAGATAGACATGCAACTATATTTGGAGAGGCAAAACACTGATGTCAAATGCTTTGTTAATATCTTTTTTTCTAAGTTAATATTTTATGTAAGGTTTAACAAACAACATTCCATAACAAAACAGAGGACTTGCTAATTGAAATAGGTTGTAAACATGTTTAATGTACACCCTAGTAGCCAATCAGACAAATGCTATTTTTTGTTTGTTTGTTTTTAATACATTCATCCAACTCACACAGCTCTTTCAAGTCTCTTTTTGTCTTTCTCCTCTGCCATTCTAGTTTTCATCTCTGAGATTATTGCCCAATGGTTTCAAGAATGCTGCTCTAGGTATTACATCTGCTTTCTGACATAAAAAAATAAAGGCTTTTCTTTAAGCTTCACTTATGAGACTTTACTTGTATCTCATTGGCCAGATGTAGGGCCCATGGCTACCACCAGACTCATCACCAGTCAATGGGAAAGCAATTCCTGTTATCTAGTCCAGATCACAGTAGACATTGAAGGAGAGATCTACTGTCTTTGAGATCAAGAGGTGTCCACGGATATGCAAACAAAGTAATTTTCTTCTTCTTCTTCTTCTTCTTCTTTTTAATTTCTGTTTTACAAAGAAGTAGGTCTGGGTAGTGCATAGGAATTTAGCCAACTGCAAAGCTACAGGGATGTCTACCCAACACCATCTTGTTTCTGACACCAGTTGCAAGTTTGAGGGCTTCCCCAAACCACTCTCAAGTTCACTAGACAAAGCCATAAAACTTACTGAGAACCATTGCACTCATGGTCCTGATTGAACACAAGGAAAAAAAAATACAAATTGAAATTAACCAAGGAAAGAAGCATGCAAGGCAGAGTCCAGGGATGTACCAGATATGTAGTTTCCATTGTCTTCTGTCCATGGAGTCAGGACAGAGTTACTCTCCTGGGACTGATGCCAATGTGCACAAATATTGTCAGCTGGGGAATCTCACCTGAATCCTGGAGTCTGGAGTTTTTATTGGGACTCCATTATGTAGGCATGAAAGACTACCCATGTAGCTGATTTCACTCCCCAGGCTCCAGTCCCTCTGGGTGTGACTCAAAGCCTCCACTCTAAATCACATTGCTTTGTCTTTCTAGTGCAATGGGGCCCAACCTAAATCACGTTGTTAGACTATCCAGTGTGAAGCAAGGCCTCTAAGAAAACAACTCCTATCAGGCATGACCTTCCAGGAGCTTAGAGAATACTTCTCAGAAGCCAAGGGCAAAGGCTGGACCTCTCTTTGGGCAAGGCTAAATTCTTTACTGCACAAGTAGACAAAAGATAGTATTCATCACAATTTCTCTTTTGGCTAACAACATTAACGATCTCTGGGGGAAATGATGGAACTAAATGAGGAAATTTTTTTTCAAAGATATCTGATTTTTGAAGATTAGCGATTTAAGAATCACATGGTTCCATCTATTTTCTATGGATAACAATTTAAAACTTTCTCCTACAGTATTTTTATTGCTAGAGGCAAAGAGATATAATTGGAAAGAAAATTTAGGAAAATTTGGAAAACACTGGGGTCTAACAAAGTTAAGAAAATTTTATATGACTGGACTTTTCATGGTCGTTAATATGCTAAGTTAATAGCTCTAAAAATAGTGGTGTTAGGATACCTTACACTCTTAAAAATTACTGACATCTGCAAAGAGCTTTCCTTGAAGTAGATTTTATCTGTTGATATTTACTATGATCAAAATCAATCTGAACACTTTAATGTCTAAGTAACTATTAACTCATTTAAGAGTAACCATAATAAACTCATTAATGTTAACATAAATGATTTATTCTTATGAAAATAGCTATATTTTCCAAAATTAAAAAAAAATAAGCAGTAACAGTTACACGTAGCAATTTACTTAGTGTTTGGCTTTACAAAAGTCAACAAGTCTCAATACTGCTTCTGCAATCAATCAGTTGTGATATATAGTTTCAGCTGAAATATGTAAAGGAATTCTGGCTTTTCTGCTATACATAGTTAGAAAAGAGGAGACTTTTTAATAGGTTTTACACATGCCTCTTGATATAGTGTTTTGATAATATATCAGTGAAATTTTCAAATTCTGCTATCTTAACATTGAGTATTTTATCTTGTACTTTAAATGGTTCTTTGACCCATGCATGATTTTGTAACATCATGCACTATTTTTTGGAAGAGATCGGATCACAAAGTCATGCAGATCATCCAAATATTAACACATTTCAGTACACAATATCAAAAGTTTATATTTGTTAATATCAACACCAACCTTATCAGAGGTCTTTAACTATTTGGAAGCTGTCAAGATCAAGATACAAGGTTTTCCAACTTCTCAGTTTTTCCAGAAAACCCACATTTTATTACAGGCCTTGAAATTAGCAGGAGCACATTAGGAATATGTAGCCAAGAATTATCTATGTTCTTGATAGTGATTATCATTGTGGAAGATCAAAGATATTTATATTAGCAGGTATAAATTATTTCTTTGTTTATTAATTGAAGTAGCAGAAATCATTGCGTATTACCTCTTTATATCTTTTGGGTTTCACATCAACAGTGTCCTCAAAGTCCACAATTCTAGGTATAATGAGACCAAGGCACTTTAAGCTTTTATGTACACTCTCTACAAAGCTCACTGTGTGGTTTTAAAACCAGTCCTATATTTTAAGATTTTATTTATGGTAGTATTTCACTTTCACAAACCAAAATTGCTGTTAACAAATCAGATCAACATTTGGTGTTTAAAACAACAAACGTTTCTTACCTCATGGTTTCTATACATCCAGGCACAACTTCTGGAGGTTTTGACTCAAGTTCTTTCAAGAAACTATAATCAAACTGTTAGGACTCCAGTTGCCTCAAGGTCTGGGGAGAATTTACTTCCAAACTCATTCACATGATTATTGGCAGAAGTCAGTTGTTAGAAGCTTCTCTGTTTCTTGCCGTGTAGACCACATAGAATAGCAACTCCCAAAATGGCACCTGACTTCCTTTAGAGTGAGCTAGCAAGAGAGAGTGAGTGCCCAAGACAGAAGGTGGTCTGATTGTAACCTAACCTAGGAAGGGCTATTCTATCATTTTTCCATAATATATTTATTAGGAGGGGATTCTTGAAGAGGAATTCTAGAAGCCACACTCACAGGGAGGGGACTCAGAAAGGCATATTTACCAGGAGGTGGAGTCACTGAAGGACATCTTCAAATCTGCCTATCATAAGCACTAATGTAAAAGGTAAAGCCCACTTCTTAATAACAGATAGGAGAAATCAAAATAGAAATCACTGAAGTACTTAGAAATAAGGACCTAAGCAACAAGAATAGTTTTATATAACAAAATCTGTAAATGTAGCTATAGGAATATGTTAGAGGGAAATGTGAGTATTAAGTGCTTATTTTAGGAAATAAAAAAGGCTAAAAATGTATGAGCCAAGACAAGTCAAGGAAACAAAAGGGGAAAATAAAATTAAAACAAAAATTAGGGGCACCTAGGTGGTTCAGTCAATTAAGCATCCAATTCTTGATTTCATCTCAGGTCATGATCTCACAGTTCATGGGTTTGATCCCTGCATGGAGCTTCATGCTGAAATCATGGAGCCTTCTCAGAATTCTCTCTGTCCCTCACTCTCTGTCCCTACACTGCTCAAGCATTCTCTCTCTATTGAAATAAATAAATAAACTTAAGAAAATAATATAGAATAAAAAACAAAGAAAGAAAAGAATCACTAAAGGCGTCAGGCTCAGATGGTTTTACAGGTCAGTTTACCAAAACTTCAAGGGAAAATTTAATCTTTATATTCTCAGTAATTCAGAAACTAAATATGAAGGAAAACTGTTGCTGTTCAACTCATTTTAAGAAGCCAATATAATCTTACTACTAAATATAAACAAAAGTAGCATAATCCACTAATACCTATAGAAGTAAAAGTACTATATAAAATATTAACAAAGTAATACAGCAGTGTATTAAAAATATGGGTGCCTGGGTGGCTCAGTCAGTTAAGCAGCTGACTTCGGCTCAGGTCTTGATCTCACAACACAAAGTCTTGTGAGTTCAAGCCCTGAACTGGGCTCTGTGCTAACAGTTCAGAGCCTGGAGCCTGCTTCCGATTATGTCCTCTCTCTCTCTCTCTCTCTTCCCCTCCCTGCTCCCCTGTTCATTCTTTCTCTCTCTTTAAACATTTAAAAAATAAAATAAAAAGAATATATTATAAAGCAGTAGAGTTTAACCCAGGGTTGAAAGGATGTGGTAATGGTGGAATATTTATTAATGTGATTATTAAATTGCCAGATTAATGAAAAACACATTAAAATCTCAGTAGAGATATATTAGTATCTATAAAAACACTAGACAAAATTCAACACTATATTTGATTTTACAAAATCCTTTTAGTTCACTATACATGTCAAGACACTTGTTTACTTGGTTAAATGGTTTCTACCGAGTTGAAAGGGGTCCAAGATGGTGGTGTAGGAACTTTCCGAACTCATCTCCTCCCACAGAAACATCAAATCTATAGCTACATATGAAGAATTTCCCTCCTAAAGAGGTCTGAAAATGAGATGAATGTCTCTGTATAACAAAAGATAAAAGAAGCACACTGAGATGGGTAGGAGAGGCAGAGTCATAGTTTTGAAAAGATTCCCATCTCTAACATGGCAACACACAATAGGGAGGGAGCTCAACAAACGGGCACCTCTCCTAGAGGTCTAAGGGGTTGGTGCCCCACATCAGGCACCCAGACCCTAGGATCTGGACACAGAGATGAGCCCCCAGGATGTCTGGCTTGGAAAGCCAACAGAGCTGTCACCTGGGGGTCCCAAAGTGTTATAGGAAACTGAAATTCTCCTCCTGGAGGGCTCCCATGTGGTCTTGCTCACTCCAAGACCCAGTAGGAAAAAAAAAACAACCAGCAGTTTGAACACCTAAGTTATATGTAAAGGAGATTCATTTGCTGATCTGCGTTCATTGGGCCAGAAGGATGGAGGACGGATGAGACACTCCTTGGCGATGGAGGTACTGAAAGACTCTATTGTTAATCTCTTCACATAACCTGCTTGCACAGAGAAGCAAGCTTGGACAAGGTGCCCTTCTCCCTCCTTTCTGAGATGGGTATGGAGCAGTGGTCCTGGCGCTTGCTGAGGCCAGAAAATGCAAATGATTGTTACACTCCCGAGCTCCCTGGCTGGGGCCTGTAAGCATAACTGATCACAGACTTCCTCCACTCCCTAGCTTAAGCCTGTGAGCACAATGGCTACTATTCAACATGTGTTGGAGCTTTTAGATAATACAAAAATACTAGAAGATGTATATTTTAATATTAAAAAGAAAGAATTGAAATTAATAGACGATATAGTTTTTCTACATAAAAATACAAAACAAATCAGGATGCTTGGATGGCTCAATTGGTTAAGCATCTGACTCTTGATTTCAGCTTAAGTCATAATATCACTGTTGGATTAAGCCCTGTGTTGGGTTCTACACTGACAGCATGGAGCTTGATTGGGATTCTCCCTCTCCCTCTCTTTCTGCCCTGCCTCTGAAAAATAAATAAACAAATATTTAAAAAATACAAAACAATCTATGTAAACTATTGATATAAATAAGGAAGTTCAACAAGTTTGTTAGCTGTAAAATCATCATAACGATAAAAACACAAAATCAAATGTGCGCTAGATACCCAGAAAAGCTGGTGAGTTACTTAGCACTATATCTAACAAAAGAAAATTCTACGGTCTCCTGGGTAGCTCAGTCAATTGAGTGTCTGACTTTGGCTCAGGTCATGATTTCACAGTTCATGAGTTTCAGCCCCTCATAGAGCTTGCCGCTATCAGCGTGAAGCCCTCTTCAGGTTCTCTGTTTCCCAGTCTCTCTGCACATCCCCTGCTCTCAAAAGTAAATCAAAAACATTAAAATATTAATTCTAAATTAAATAAAATTATTATGTTCTTCTATGGAATATTTTAGCTGTATACATATTTGAATCCTATTAAGTTTATAGAGCAAATTAGATGTTGGCTAAAATTCACCAAGGATATTTTTTGTTGTTGTTGAATTGGACAGATTCTAAAATATTGGGATAAATATACTAACAATAGGTATCCCAGCAGCAGATCCAGAAATATACGTGAATATGATCTATGACAGAAGCAGTATAATAAATTATCGCAGAAATGACAGGCTATGTCTTATATAGCATTGGGACCACTGGATATCCAATGGGAACGGTAACTAGACATGATGGTAGTTTCAAATAATGACAGATATAACCTTGAAAAATAAAACGCCCCAAAACTTTCCAAAAACACAGAGTAATCTGTTCATAATCTTTGTACAGAAAACTTTTTCTTAGATAAGATTTAAAAAATACAGATAGTAAGAATTAGGGTAGTCTGACTCACCAAAAGTGTAAACTTCAGTGTAAGAAAATCACCAATAAAAGTTGAAAGAAAAGCCTCAGTTTGGCAAAAAAAAAAAAAATTTGCAACACAAAACACTAGTCAATGATTAGTGGTCAGGTTATATGTGAAATATCTAGTATTAAGTAGGAACAAAAACAAAACAAAAAAAAAGAATCTGAACAGATTGATCACTGAGGGAGAAATCTGAATGGTCAATGATAATATGATAAAATGCACAGAGAACAGGGAATTGAATGGTGTGTATGCTTAAGGGAAACTCTTGATCATGGCATGTGGATAGGAGGACAAAATGTCCACAGAGTAGTGTTTGTAGTTTGTAAGTAACCTGAATATTTCTCATAATGGATGGGATAGTACATAGTAGTCAAAACAGACAGACCATGAACATACCGATGAACATGAGATTCTTAAAAAAATGAAATGATACATAATGCCTGATATGAAAGAGTGGGGAAATGTCAAGATGTAGAATGAAGCATACAATGCAGTAGATGTATTCAAATTAAAATACAAATCTTGATGAGGTCCCGATAGTTCATTTTTGCTCTTGATTCCCTTGCCTTTGAGGATGTGACAATAAACTATTTAAAAAATTAAAATACAAAACTAATACTATTTGTTGACTCAGATGTATTAAGTATGAAAAAATACATGAGGATGATAGACCCCAAGTTATTCGGGGGGAGGGAAAGAGGCCTGGGAGAGGGCACGTGTCTCTATTTTGATGGCAGTGATGATGGAGTGGAGGCTGTGGGAATGTCAGTTGGCGTCAGTGGTTGAACTATGCACAGCTCTGCCAGTTGTTTGGGGCCATCCATTTCAGAAGAGAGAGGATGGGCAGTCCGCAGTCATCACCTCTGATGGGAGCACTCAGATGGTGCTGCTCACTTGTTTACTGCTTCTTCCCTGGGACCTGTAGCTAGACATCTGGGCAGAAGTCTGTCTTGAAACACCTCTCCCTACATCCACACATCATGAATCTAGAGTGAAACAACTTGTGAATTCTCTGAGCCTCCATGGTGAGTCCCTCATTCTTCTGCATCCTTCCTAAAAAGATTTCTTCCCAATGCAGTTTTCCACTGCCAACCTATTGATTGATATCTCAAGGTTGTTTCCTTGGTCAAAAAATATATCTTAGTATCCCTTTAGGGATTTTTTCCTACACAACTCCTATTGTTAACTTACACAGGAGATTCCAGAGAACATTTTCTAAGAGACCATTTATATTAAAACATGCTTATATGTAGATAAAAATTTAATTTCCACTGAGGTCTGATGGAGAGGTGAAGGTTGAATGGGTGGGTAAATGGGTTGGAGAGTTTCCGGCATGCTCTGTCTTTGAGTGTCTTTAAGGTGTTGATAGAAGAACAAAATCTCAAGATTAGATGATATTGGGGTTGACTCTCTCCATAACACATTTTTTGTATCAAGAATGTACCCGTTAATGATATATAGCGAACACCCTATGACTTAGTTTTTCTGTTAGGCTCCTGATGTATCTCTTCATTCTAAGGAGAATGTTCAAGATTTAGTGTTAGGGGGAAAGAGAGCATGAGTAGGTACTGGTGTATGTCAGACCTGGCCCTTCTTTGCAGGGAAGATAGCAAATATTTTAGATTTGTGGGCATGCTGTCCTACTTTCAACCAATTTCTGCCACAATTGCATGAAAGAGTCTAAGGACAATCTGTAAAGAAATAGATCAGGTTGTAATCCAGTAAAACCTTACTTACAAAAACAAATTTGGCCTGTGGGCTGTGGTCAGACAGAGACTAGTGTGAAAATGCATTTGAAATCTTACTTCCTCGAGTCCTCAGCTCAAGCCCTTGAATGAAATGTAGAAGACGGGAAGAAACGAAGTCAAGCGAAGAACTTGAGGAAGACAAGTTTTTCTTAGTTGAAGAATGTAAACAGTAAATGTAGGAATTAGCTTTTATTAATAAATATTGGGAAAAAATAAAAGAGCCTATCCCCAGCTGGCTGAAGGCTTGGGAAGAAAATTTTCTGACAATTTTATTTGGAGACAGTAGGACAGATGGTTTCTAGAAAGATTTAATTGAGCCTTTATAGGAAGAAGAAGCATGTAGAAATCAATCCAGATCAGTAAATGGAATGGAAAGAAAGACAGAAGTATACTTTTGGATTATGCAGTGTGCTTCCATCTGAAATGAAGCTCCCATTTCTTTTCCCACTCAGGTCTGGTTCCATTTTCTCAATGTGACCTCTTCAAAGAGCAAATTCAATAATGCATCTGTCTCAAAACCCCCAGCTGTGATATGTTCAAGGCCTATCTGGACTTTTAGGAAAACAGCAATAAATGTCCAGTTAAATGAACAGTTCTAAATAAAATGTGAGTATTCTCTTAAACTGGCTGAGGGCAATTTCCAAATTGGTACCTTACCTCCATGGATCAGAGAAGCTCTGCTTAGTGACTACTCTAACAGTTGGTTTGCCAAGAAACAACTTCAGCAAAACAGCCAATTAGCTATGAAGCACAATTAAAATACAAATTACAATGCTCTGAGTTTCTTTTCTTATGTGAATAAGCTCAACCAATATAGTATTTTAGTGCCAGAATTGTGAACTCTGGAATAATCCCTAAAGGCATCGGGGAAGCTTTCTTATGGCTATGTGGAGCATTGCCATCCAGAATATGGCCAGAGGAAAGAGGAGTCAAGGAAAAGGAAAGGATTTGGAGGGGTGGGAAGGGAGAGGGTGAGAGAGGGAGGCAAAGGGCAGAAAAGGGTGAGTGAGGGAGAAGGAGGGAAAGAGAGCGAGAAAGAGAGAAGGCTGATGACCCTGTATGAACTCTGGGATTCAGACAGTCCTGAAACCAATTAATTTCTTGGAATTCTAGTTACGTAAACTAATAAAAATTATTGATGTGTAGTTTACACTGCAATATAAAAGAGATATTAAGGGTACAGTCTGATACATTTTAACAAATGTATATATTCTTGTAACCCAATCAAGATGTAAAACGTTTCCGTCACCCTATAAAGTTCTTCCATGACCTTTTCATGTCTGTTCCCATGATTTACCCTGGAAGCAGCCATTGTTCTGATTTCTATCTCTATGGATTAGTTTTGACTATTCTTGAACTTCATCTAATAGAATCATTGAGTGGTTACACTTTTGTGTTTCTCTTTTTTCATTCAACATGATTTTGAGTTACATCAATGTTGTTGTATGTAACAGGAGCTCTTTTTATTGCTGTGTTTTAATTAATTAATTGATTTAATTAATTGATTAGTTAATTTTTTAAAGGCTGATCTTTTGTTTTTCTTTCTTTAAAGCTCATTTATTTATTTTGAAAGAAAGAGAGAGAAAGAGAGAGAGAGACTGAGAGCTCCAGTGGGGGAGGGGCAGAGAGAGAGGGAGAAAGAGAATACCAAGCAGGCTCCACACTGTCAGCACAGAGCCCAACGTGGGCCTAGAACCCATGCGCCATGAGGTAGATCATCACCTGGACCAAAATCAAGAGTGGGGTGCTTAACCAACAGATCCACCTGGGCACCCCACTGTGTTTTAATTTATAGAATGGATATGCTACAGATTGTTTATCCATTCACTTGTTGATTGACATTCAGTTATTTCTGGATTTTGGCTATTGTGAACAAAACTGATAGGAATATTCTAATATCATTCTCTCAGTTTCTTGGTGGCCATGTATTTTATCTTGGGGAGAGGATAGTATAATTACTAGTAGTATAACTACTAGTTTTCTGAGGTAAGTAGATAGATTTGTTAGAAACCGCCAACTTCCAAAGGGGTTGGACCATCTTACACTCACACCATCGATGCATTAGTCTCCATGTGATGAACATGCTTGCTAACATTTGGTTTTCTCAGTCATTTTAATTTTAGTCATTTAATTTAGTCACTTAAATTAGTCTATAAAACTCCTTTGTCTTTCCCTCTCCCTAATTTTTGTGTCACAGTAAAATACACATAACATAAAAGTTACCATCTTCACCATGTTAGAGTGTACGAAGGTATTTAATCGTATTGAGTAACTCTTCCACCATCCACTTCTATAACTCTTCCATCTTGTAAAATTTAAATTCTCTACCCATTAGGCAGCAACACCCCATTCTCCCCAGCCCTTGACAACCTCTACTCTGCTTTCTATCTTTACAGATTATACTACCCTGAGTACCTCCTATAAGTGGAACCATGCAGTATTGATCTTTTTGTGACTTATTTTACTTAGAATAATGCCCTCAAGATTTATCCATGTTGCAACATATTGCAGAATTTCTATTCTATGCAATTGATCTATATGCCTGTCTTTATGGCAGTACCACACTGTTTTGATTACAATAGCTTTAAAGTAAGTTTTCCAATGAGGAGTGTGAATCCTCCAGCTTTTTTCTTTTTCTAGATTGTTTTTACTTTCCAATGTCTTTTGAGATCCCATATAAATTTAGGATGGGTTTTTCTATGTTTGTAAAAATATCATTATGATTTTGGTGGGGACTGCATCAAATCTGTAGATTGCTTTGGTTATTATTGACATCTTAACAATATTGAGTCTTTCAATCAATCCATGAACATGGGATGTGTTCCCATTTATTTATGTCCTCTTCCATTTCTTTCAGCATTGTTTTGTGGATTTTGTTTTACAAGTCTTTCACCTCTTTGGTTAAATTAATTCCTAAGTGTATTATTCTTTTTATGCTATCAATAATGGGATTATTTTTGTAATTTCCTTTTCAGATTGTTCATTGTTAGTGTAGGGAAGTGCAACTGATTTTTGTGTTTTGACTTTGTATCTGCTACTTTGCTGAAGTCATTGATTAGTTCTAACAGCTTTTTTGTTGTTGTTGAATCTTTATGGTTTTCTGTATATAAGATCTTTGCCCATTTTTAAAATTTGTATTGTTTGTTTGGGTTTGCAGAAATTCTTTATTCTGAATATGAACCTTTTGTGAGACACAAAAGTTGCAAATACTTTCTTTCTATATGTGATTGGCTAATCATTTTTTAAAATAACACCTTTTGATTATTGGACATTTTTAACTTTGATGATATCCAGTGGTAAATAGACCCATTCCCAGCTATTGTAAATGTTGGCTGCAGAAGGCTTATAGCAATAGCTTTCTCAGAATTGTTCTCAGCCAATGGGAGTCATTTTACTTAAAAATAACTGGGATATCATGCTCTCTTCTGAAATACTTGACTCAAATGACAGGCTGTTATGGTGGTAAAAAAGGCTTGTATCCTGACTTCTCTATGGGATAACACTGAAATGTCATTTGTGTCTGGGGCTCCTTGTAGGCTCAGGGAGAGGCTGGACTCCAGCTGACCCCACTTCTTTGCTAAGCTTCCTCTTATGCTCTATCCTGCTTCCTTACTTCTTCACAAATATCACTTACAGGCATTCACTCAATGAATGACTCACACGAGAGTCCCCATCTCAAGTTATGCCTTTTAGGGAACTCAGTCCAAAATACCAATTTATCAATTTTTCTTTTATGCTTAGTTCCTTCTTTGTATCCTAGGAAATGTCTGCTTGCCTTAGGTTGTGCAGATTTTCTTCTTTATTTGTTTTAAGATGATTTATAGTTTTAGCATTTACATTTAGGTATATGATCTATTTCAAATTAATTATTGTGAATAATGTAAGATAGGGGTTGAGCTGCACTTTTTTTTTTTTTGGCATAAAAATATCCAGGCATTCCAGCACCTTTTTCTTGCCCAAATGAATTGTATTTGCTCTGTAATAAGAAATCAATTGACCATGTATTTGTACACATTTATTTTTATTTTTGCTTTAAGTAGTTTTTCATGGTTTTCTTTCACCATACACAAAAATAAACTCAAAATGGATTAAAAAGCTAAACGTGAGACCTGAAACCATAAAAATTCTTGAAGAGTTCAGGCTTCTCTCTCTGAGATTGGCCAGAGCAATGCTTTTCTAGATACGTTTCTTGAGGTGAGAGAAATAAAAGCAAAAATAAAGTATGGGGACTTCATCCAAATAAAAATTTTCTGCACAGTGAAGGACATAATCAACAGAACTAAAAGTTAATGTACTGAATGGGAGAAGATATTTACAAATGACACATCTGATAAAGGACTACTATCCAAAATATACAGAGTTGATACAACTCAACACCTAAAGCCCAAAGAATCCAATTAAAAAATAGGTGGAAGACATGAGCAGAAATTTGTCTAAAGAAGACGTCTAGATGGCCAACAGACACAAGAAAAGACACTCAACATCACTCTCCATCAGGAAAATGCAAATCAAAACTACAATGAGATATATCACCTTACACCACACACTTGGCTAAAATCAACAACACAAGAAACAATAAGTCTTGGTGAGGATGTGAAGAAAAAGGAATCCTCTTGCATAGTTGGTAGGAATGCAAATTGGTGCAAGCTTTGGGGAAAACAGTATGGAATTTCCTCAAAAAACTAAAAGTAGAATCACCCTACAATCCAGGAATCACACTCCTGGTTATTTACCCATAAAATTAAAAAATACTAATTCAAAGGGATACATGTATCCCTATGTCTATTGTATTATTTACAACAGTCAGACTGTGGAAGCAGCCCAAGTACGGATGAATTGTATAAAGAAGAAGTAATACACACACGCACACACACACGCATGCATGCACACACACTGGAATGTTATTCAGATGTAAAAAATAATGAAATCCTGCTGTTTGCAACACCATAGATAGAGCTAGGGAGTATAATGCCAAGCGAAATAAGTCTGTCAAAGAAAGACAATTGTCAAGTGATTTCACTCATACACGGAATTTAAGGAACAAAATAAAGGGGCAAAGGCAGGGCAAAGGGAGAGAAACAAACCAAGAAACAGATTCTCAACTATAGAGAATAGACTGATGGATACCAGAGACAATGGGGTAGGGGATTGGGGGAAACAGAGTGTGGAGATTAAAGAAGACACGTATCATAATGAGAAAAAAATAAGACAAATGACAAAAAATAAAGTGGTGGGGATAAAAAGAATGTAAGCTCTAGGGAAAAAAATCATTTGATCATATGTTTACACAACATTTATTTATACTTTTGCTTTAATTAGCTTGTCTTGGTTTTCTTTTTTCTTAGAACTGATTGGTCCTGGCTAATTTAGGGTCTCTCTTTCAGATGGCTTTCCACCTAGTGTTGCTAGACTTAGCAAATAAAAAACATAGGACTCGAAGATAAATTTAAGTTTTAGATATACAAAGGGCACCTGGGTGGCTCTATTGGCTAAGCTTCCAAATCTTGATGTTGGCTCAAGTCATGATCTCACAGTTTGGTTTGTGAGATCCAGTCCTGTGTCGGGCTCTACGCTGACAGCATGGGGGCTGCTTGGGACTCTCTCTCCCTCTCTCTCTCTGCCCCTTCCTTCTCTCTCTCTCTCTCTCAAAATAAACAAAAACTTAAAAAGGAAATTAAAAAAGTCAAGTACACAAGATAAAATCATTTTAGTGCAAATATGTCCCATGTAATTTTGGGGAAACACATATTAAACATTTTACTCATGTGTATATGAATTTAGAAACCGAGTGTCATGTATTTTATCTGACAACCCTATTTCCACTTGACTCCTTGAATTCTGATGCTCTGCATCCCATCACCACTTGCTGTCTGTCTCCCTCCCACCCACCCACAAGGTGAAGCTTTCTGAATCCAGTCACTCCAATGCACTCTGTCCTTCCTGTCCGGGAGGCTGGAATGGACAGTTCACACTCTAATCATATTCCTCAGCTCTCTTGTCTGTCAGCTACTGAAGCAACTTGAATCATTTTTAAATGGCATTCCACTTCTGGGGTGCAAATTCAATGTTACTGACCTGTCAGAACAGACAGAAGGTGTTGTGACTTCCTAACTCTTATCAAGCCAATCAACTCCTATCTTCACACCTGAAACTTCATGATTGGGCCTACAGCCACCATCTGTGACCGCTGAGCAGTGCCCAACTTTCGGGATCTGGAGACACTTTGTCTGTGATACCGACAGCATGAGAACCAAACCGTGGGCCTCTGGGAACACCCCTTCCCTACCACACACATGGGCTCCACAACCGGACTGCCATGGAGTAGAAGGGCTGAAGACCTCTCTCCGCAGGGAGTGTGACAGAGGCCAAATGAGCTGGGAAGTCTGCAGGGAGAATCCGACCCACAGCCCATTCCATAATAACACGTTCCCCCTCACTGAGAGACCAGAATTTCAAAGGTGAAAGTGTTGTCTTTCTATTAGAACATTGCCTTGGCCTGCAACCTGGGCCAAACCGAATGTGGAACCATAAAAGATAACCAGCCCAAGAGTCCTTATGGCGTCTCAGTACCAGAGAGGGATTTCCTGCAAAGCCGATGAAGAAAGCATCCGGGGCCCCATGAGTCTCTGCGAGTGGTGGGAGGTGCTGGGAGGGAAGGTCTGTTCAGGTGAGGAACAAACCAACCCACCATTGGAACTTTCATTCTGTCAGTATTTCTAGCAAATTGCCTTAAGCTACTGCGGAAAAATGAATTTCCAAGTCTCAAAAAATATTGTGATTTCTTAGTCTAAGCAAATATTCCCATTCATAAGGAATGTTGTATTATTTTTTTGAGAGGGTCCTTCAAAATGGTTCAGATTCCACAAAGTCTGAACTGTACCTTCTCATGCCTGTGAGGACAAAGATAGGAGATGGAGATGAATAGATTCGGGCTCATGACTCCAAGACGTGGTGGAAAACTCACCTGGTTCATCCATCTGTCTCACAACTGTCAGACATTTAGTGATCCACCCTGGGACAGCTCCTCCGACACTGTGACTTACTTAGCCCCTGCCTCTTTATCTCTCTGAAGCGATCATTCCCCAAACACCTCTTCCCCCTCCACTCTGCACTGTTCACTCCCTTTCTCTTCCTGACACCCTTTTTAACCATCCCAACTGCAGTGATTTAATTTGCATGCATGTGAACCAAAATTACTTTGGTTCTCTAAAAGACATAGAGAAGTAAGGCTGCATAGACTAGAATTTTGTATTAAAAATAGGCAACATAAAGAAATTTGTCTGCTCCCTTTAATGCACTTATTGCAAAGGCTAGAATGTTCTGAGCCTTTATTAAATAGAGTACAGAGCACCAATCTTTGATATGCAAAAATATGTAAAGTTATGTCCTACTTTATGAATATTTAACATATATTATATATAAACTGTTATGTAAAATCTAAATTAAAAATTATCTTCAAGAAGTAAATTATTCTTATTCCAGAATAATATTTATCAGTCTCTAAATTGAGTTTCCTTAGTTTTTAAAAAAAATTATTTTGATTTATTATAAATCTATTTCTGATCAAGTAACAGTTTTTAAATAAACTGTGGTATATTTACATTCCATCTCTTCTAAAAAGATTGGTTTATCATCACCAGGATCAGAGAATTATAATTTGTAAATTGCTCTGGCTAGAATTATTAGCTACTTACAGAAATTTAGCAGCTTAATTGTTTAAATTTTGTTAAATGTTTTTGCTAAATTGGTTTCAGTTGGGATCAGTTGAAAAATCATTCAGTTAATCTTATTATTTGAAATATAGTAATTATTTTAAGCTACATATTATATAGGAAACAAAATTAAAATATTAAGGACTTTTATTACAATTGTCTCCTGTGATTAATTAATTTATATATTTATTAATATGGATTCTTTTTGGGAGCACCTGAGTGGTTCAGTTGATTAAGTATCTGACTCTTGGCTTTGGCTCAGGTCATAATCTCATGGTTCATGAGATCGAACCCTGCATCAGGCTCTGTGCTGGTGGCAAGGAGCCTACTTGGGATTCTCTGTCTCTGTCTCTGTCTCTGTCTCTCTCTGCCCCTTCCCTACTCACTCTCTATCTCTCTTCCAAAATAACTAAAAATAAAACTTAACACAATGGATTTCTTTTTATTCCACATTATAAAATGAATCTATATTTAAGTGCATTTTATAAAATGTATTTCTATATTATATACATATTTACGTGTAAATTATTTATATATGCATGTGGTGTATTTAAATCTATTATATTATTTAATCTTCCCCACAATCTCATGATATAAATAGGACAGACAAACTTTTCTTCGATTTAGAGGTTAAATATCTTAAAAGTGGATGAGACAGAGTTGGTACTTAGATTTCCAAGTTCCAAGTTGGAAGTTTTTCTACTGAATTTGGTTTGCTACCTCTTATCCTTTCTCTTTCTCTTCATCCTTCTGACCCTTTGGTTTGTAAATACTTTGTATGTACTCAAAATTGTACTAGAAATGTAATATAGATGTTGCTTTCAATAGATTTATAGTCTAGTTGGTAGGCAGAATACGTGCAAATATATGCAAATACACACATATATAAATGTATATATTTACATCATTAAACAATCATACAAAATGGCATATTACAAGCGATCTCAAGTTGTGATTTTTATATTAATTTTAAAATACTATTTGGTGCTGGGCACTGTGTAAGGGCCAAATGAAACCAACTGGTAAGAGTTCTTGCTAAAATTTAGAAGAGGAGGGGGCATTTGGGTTGACGAAAGGGAAAAAAAAAAACAAAAGCTTCGTGAATTGGGTTTTTAAGCAGAGTGAGGCCAGGATAGGCGGAGAAAATTGACAAGGACTCAAAAGGGAGAAGTTTAGATGCAAGAAAGAACGTGGGTGACTTGAGTAACAGTAAAGCTATTTATCTGGAGTAGATGGATATGGTAAAACAGTAAGGATCTGGAAATAGAAATGGGGACAATTTGTGAGCATCTCTTCTTCTAAGCTAACTCCATTTCCTTAAATACTGATAACGCTCAGAGTTCCACACCTGACTCTTCTGTTTATACAGATGGTTCTTTGAAGATTTTTATCTCTTTGAGAATTTGTTGTATGTAATGCATTTCCTCCTATGTATGTGCATATGAGAATGCATAATTGCAAGAATTTTAGGGGGCTCAGAGGCTCTGAAGTCCATCTGAGGACCTCTGTCAAGGACTCTTCTTGGACAATCAAGCTAGAACTTAAAGCTCTTTCCTGAACTCCAGATCTACGTATCCAATTGCCTGGTGGATAACTCCACTTTGATGGTACCCTCAACATGGCCAAAGGAGACTCATCATGCATCCTCAATGACGTCTTTCTTCAGTATTTCAGCAGATGGTAGAATCATTCAGTAAACCTAATATAGCAAATGGTAGAATGCTACATCATTCACATGATCATCCAAGCCAGAAATCCAAGGAACACTCAAGGAACCCACCTCCTCCTTTCTTTCTCCTTCCGGTTAATCACTCAGACCATGTTTTTTTTCCATCCCGAAGGCACCTTCCCTAGTAAGTAGTTATCATTTCTCACAGCCTTCCAACTGTGTTCTGTTCCAGTTCCTTCTCCATGTTGCCGGAAGAGTAACTAGTAACATTAATAACAAATCTGGTCCTGTCATTCACGTGCTGAGACTTTGTCTATGGGTCCTTCCGTGGTTTTAAAGAATAAGAGTCATACTCCTTAGCATGATGTGGCTTGGCTCTGTCTTCCTTGCTGCCTTGGTGTCAATTACATGCTCACGGTTAGTTCCACATTTGTCTTTTCTATTGGCCTTTGTCTGAAATGCCCTAAGGCTAAGACTCAGTCTACATCTGTCCAATATCAGTTCATCCCCAAAGTTCTAGTCCCTGAATCACGCCCTTGGGATTGCTTAAAATCCCATCTAGGTGCTCGTCCTTTGCATTCTCATAGTGTTTTGATCTGAACTCCGTTAGGGCATTTTTTTCACATCAGGATATCCCATTTTCTTTCTGTCTGTCCTTAAGGTTGTGATCCCCTCAATGCTGGAGGAATTTCCTCAGTTTCCAGTGTGAAGTCCCAGCCAACAGGCATTTGGTAAATATGTGGGACACGAATCTACAAATGAATACATTCTGCAGGCCAGTGGTTTTCTAGCTGCTCTGGGGGACATCTCAATGATGCCACAGAGAATGAAATACTTCTTTTAAACAATAAGGATTTAAGTCACCCAAGGAAACCATTCATTTCCCTTTGTTAATTCCTTTTGAGGTTGTGATTCCTTTAAGATTTTGTTTGGCAATCCTACTGCCAATCCATTTTTACACCCTAAAAAATGTCTTTGTAGACAGTTAAGTTATATTTTGGAACTAGGGACCAAAAAATGATAGTACTATTTTAACAGGCATCCATTGGCATAGTAAGAAATATGCATTGGAAAGAAGCAAGGTACGATCTGGGCAGAAAGAAAGATTAACACAAGATTTTTTTTAAAAGTTCAATACAACATTAATTTTACCTTTTTAACATTTCTCTTAGGGCTTTGGAATAAGAGGTTTTAATCTTAACAGCAAGCACTTTCTTCAGCCTCATATCTTGGTAAAGTTCAGCAATTCTAGTGGTTGACAATGCCACAAATTCAATATTTTCAAATTCACTCTAGGATCTGGGTGAAAGGAGAAAACCTCTTCTGAATAGGTTCTAAAAATGTAATTTCTACCTTTAAGAAACTGAACGTTTACCTGTAGCCTATTTTCTCACCCACTAAACGTTTCCAAGAAAGTCATACGGATGGAGTTTTGAATAAAACGCCACGGACATTCACAGGCCTTCCTCCTGAAGTATGCAAACGTGGTCTTCCCCAGAAGGGAGCCTCTCTCTTACATTTCCCTGTTAAAAAATAAACAAAATTCCCCACTGGGTGATCATCTAAAAAGTCCCAGTCTATAGAAAATATATACTCTGACTTTTAAATGTCGACCAGCCGTGGAAATCTATATGACATAAACTTTTGCCAAAAAATCAATCTTGAGTTATGATTTGATTAGCAGAAAATTGCTATCACATTTGTTTCTACATTTGTCTACCTCATGTCCTTTTCATTCATAGGCTGGCTGATTCAAACCTTCTTTAAAAACTCCCCGAGAAAGTCTGTGACATTAAAATGTCCTTTGATGCTCTTTTACTAAGCAGTGAATATTAACAGTTATGGTGACCCTGTTCCCTAATGTGTCTCAGCAGGATCAATAGCAGTTAAGTGCCACTGTTTTACAATTAAAAAGGGGATCATTTTAAATTTAAAAGCTCATAGCTAATTTTCTTCTTGGCACTTAATGGCGTAATTCATTTTTGAAAAACCTCATTGGGAGAATGTAGGCTTTTTTTTTTTTTTTGGTGGCAGCAAAAGAAGGGGCTACTTTTAGCACCTCGTGTTGACTCCGAGATGATTTGTAGCTTTCTTCATTAAGCTGCCAGTAAGGTGTCCATAAAATTCTCCAAAAGAAGGGGCCCTGACACCCAGCCTCAGCAATCACTGTAGCTCTCCTCCGTCCATACTATTCAATGGGCCACTTTCTTTGGGACTTTTCTTCCCAAGGGNCCCCCCCCCCCCCCCCCCAGTTTTGCTTTTCATTTTGGTGACCTCCTCTTGTTCCCTATTAGGAACCCTAGGCACATGACAGGTGGATCGGAGCAGTGCATATATTTCTCCAACATCTAATTGGCTAACATTATGCTGGAAATGTCATTCTGATCCTACCTCATTGACATTGCAGAGAGCCTTGGCTCTCCTTCCGAAGAAGGATGGATGGCTTTCCTGGTCCCCAATTACAACAGTAACAGAAGCATCGAGTTACGTATACAGTATATCTCTGGGGATAAGCACTCGATACAGATCCACTCTGGGGTAAGTCTCCCGTCTGCTTACAGAATTTACATTATCTTGAGGCAAAGGAGAGATATTGTCTGTCATTTATATTTGCTGCTTGAAGCTTGGAAGAATATATTAATGCATTTGGTACTTTTGGGTGGTATTTTTTAATATGTCTAATTAAAACGTAGAAGATATCCACCAGATTCCTCCTAAAAACTCTTACTACCTTTAATTTAAAAAGCAAACGCCTGAATGTTGATTGTACGCAAGGCAGTGTGATCAGCTCTTTATACATCTTTTCTCAGGTCGTCAGTCCACCTTACAAGATAAACATTACTTTGGATACTTTAAAATGAAGACATTGAATCTCAGAGAGGTTAAGTTGTATGCTTATAGTCACACAGCTTATAAATTATTGCAAATGGGACTGCAGATTTGAGCTGCCTCACTTTCCAAACCCCCCCTCCTCTTTGAATTATACGATTGATCATATCCATTGAAATTGCTTTAGATTTAACTATGTATCTTAGACTTAAGTCCCAAAATAAACTCGCCAGAATTTATAGGCTTTTCAAAAAACATTTCCAGAGACACTAATTATAAGGAAATGGGGACCAGCCAAGAATGTTATTTCTTCATCGTGTAAGATCTGATCTTTTAAAAAATTCTCTTGACTTTGGTTAGTTTATTACAGTATGTCTGTCACAGACCATGAGCTGTTACCAGTTAAAGGCTACATGTAATATCTCATTTCATTCATTTTCCTTCTGAATCTGATAATATTCTCTGTAAATATACTTTGGACTGAACGCTAATGTTCAAGGAAGGAGCCCTGAATAAACAGGGACACGTGCATATTAGCTTAGGGTTTAGAATAAAGGAGATATTAGGACATTGAGGACAAATGTTCCCTGAAAACAGGATTAATTTCTACTGGGAATATTTCCCTTTTGTCTATATTTTACTTTGTAAAAATAGTAACCATGGAAGAGGACCATTTTTGGTGTTACCAGATCTTATAAAAACTGCCTCCAATTTAAACATAAACAAATACAAAATTTTTTCTTGTATACAGGTTATTCTTTGCTCAATTGTTTTCTTGCTTCATCTTCCCCTAATTTTTTTTTTCAGTTTAAATTTATTTTGAGAGAGAGAGTGTGTGTGAGCAGGGGAGGGGCGGAGAGAGAGAGACGGAGAGACAGGATCCAAAGTAGGCTCTGCTCTGTCAGCTCAGAGCCTGATGTAGAGCTTGAACCCACGGACCCTCAGATCAGCTCATGCTCTGAGCCCAAGTGGAGTCAATTGCTCAAGGAACTCAGCCACTCAGGCACTCCTCTCCCCATTTAAAAAAGTTTTATTTAAGTATTTAAGTAATCTGTAGATCCTATGTGGGGCCCTGACTCAGGACACGCACATCAAGGGTTGCATGCTCTTCAGACTGAGGTCCCCAGGTGCTGCTCCTCTTTTTTTTTTTTTTTTTGGTCTTTTTCTCCCTCTCTTCCTATTTCCTCCCTCTCCTTCCTTTCTTCTTTTATGTTTTCATCCCCCCCCCCCCAAAATACTAAAATCCAATATACTCCTTGGATCCACTTTTCCTCTTTTAACCAGACATTTGTATGTAAGTGACAAAAAAAAAAAACCCCAAAAACCAAAACCAAAAGAACAACAACAAACCCCACAAAACCCAGGACTCCTATCCCAGCCCTGCAAAGGGGTGTCATCTGTGCGTGCGTTGATTTAAATGAAACCTGAGACCTGGCAGACGCCGCTGCCACCCAACCGGTCCCTCCCTGTAATCCGAGCCCAGAGTCCGAGGACCAGGCGCCGCTGGGCAAGCAAGCGCGGCTGGGTTCGCGCGCGCGCGGGTCCAACATGCCATCGAACAACACAATTAGCTGCTGACACCAGGTGCTGCCTGCTTCCTGCCACGTTAGCCTTCTCACATTTCATGTAATGGTGTTTGTAAAGTGTCCCCCTTTTCAATTAGCCAGCCTTGCTCTCTCCACTCCCCCATTCATCAGGGCGCTTAGAGGGGACCCCGGGAGCCCTCGGCCCGGCTGGTAAACGCCACTCCACCAAGCGCAGCATCCGCGCCCAGTGGTGGCCGGGCGGCTCACAGCCTGTCATTAGGCATAATTTATTCCATATGCTGTTGATGAAGCCAATCAGTGCTGTGACTTCTCTTTTGTTTGTGTTTGAAGAAGAGGGAAAGCCTCCACAAATAAGCCCCAGCAACTTCGCCGCTGCGTGTGTCCATTGGGTACTGATGCGTCCTGGGCAAGGAAGGAGCTTGGAGTGGCTGAGCCTTGGGTTTCCCGCTTTGAAGTAGCGGCCCGGGCTGCTTTGTGCGTTCAGAACCCCACTAGTCCTCACCCCTGCGATAAACAATACCTGCTCCATTTTTCCCCCCCTGCGGTAATTATCCTTTTATGTTTACATAAAGGGGCTGCCCTCCGAGTGGGCATAAATGCTGACGAAGGTAGAGTTTGTGTGTCTGCCTAGATTGCATGAGCTGCTAATTACTCAGGAGTGCCGCCCCCAAGGCCTCTGGTCTTTGCCACAGAAGCACGCTGTGTAATTTACATTTACATTGTGTTCTATTACATGGGGGTTGTGACACAGACAAATGTATTTTGAGGTTATGTTTTAATTGTCTCCCCACCACCACCCCGCTATGGTGCTTAGGCAAGAAGGGGAGCCGCAGGTGTGGCCAGGCCCCCAGGATGGTGGACTCAGGTCCTACCATCTTACTCCTGTTGCAGCCATGCGCATTTGGCTCCCTGAGTAATTACCAGCCTCCTTTCCATGGGCTACGGTCATTTAAGTCTTGTTTTGCTCAGTGCTAGTGAGGTGATTTACATTCATTTCTACAGCAGCTCTTGAACTGTCATGTTATTCTCATTTCACCAAAGGGGAAAGTGGTACTCAGCCTTAGGAAGCAAAAGCACTCAAGATCATCTCCTTAGAGAGTGGGTGTGAGGCCTGAAGGTGAGGCCCTTAGGCATTTGTGTTCACCTCCACACCCTAGGATTCGGGGAATGCAAATTTGAGAAGCAAAGGGTCAGATGGACATACTGGTTGTCAGGGAAGGGGGTATTCACATGCTCTCTACAGATGTATTGAACTTCAGGAATATCATTTGAATGAACTGATCCTCATAAATACCTCACACAGTGGGTGAGAAGTACTCCCACTTTGTCCTAGAGGGTCATTAGGTGGGTACAGCCAGAGCAGGCCATCTGGATTAGAAATTCCCAATTGGTATTTTGTCTGACAAAAAATGTCCAGTTTTCAAATGTGTTATTATTCCACAGACTAGATCATCAACGAGGAGTGGTCCGAGCTGGCTATTTTACTGGGTACTCCTGAGTCCTGCGGACCTACATGACATATTCTCAGAGAGATACTCCCAGGGATAGAGGGGAGACAGCACCTGTTTAGGGGGATAACTTCCCCTTCAGAAGCACAGCTAGGTCTCCACTGCCCCAAGCAGTCAGCCACACTCAGAGAGCATTTGACAATGATTGGAATAAAACCTCAGGTTGATTCTCCAAAGTTAATGTGGCTCAATAAAAAGGATGGGCTTTTTTCATAGCTTTTTTTTTTTCTGGTAGTTTCGACATGAAGCTGCCATGTTTTGAGCAAACTCATGAGCTGAAGGTTGTAGTGGATGGAAGGGCATGGATTTGAAGCCATCCGCCCTTCACTAGCTCTAAGGATATAGGCAAGTAATTAATTTCAGTTAGGTTGTTTTCTCTTCTGCAAAGGGGAGATGGTAAATATCCACCTTTCAGAAATGGGACGACAACATAAAATGGAC
This sequence comes from Crocuta crocuta, assembly GCF_008692635.1. Taxonomy (NCBI): domain Eukaryota; kingdom Metazoa; phylum Chordata; class Mammalia; order Carnivora; family Hyaenidae; genus Crocuta; species Crocuta crocuta. The sequence goes on along the minus strand of NW_027529641.1, from coordinate 3,738,613 downwards.
ATCTAATCATCTCTGGTACAGACTAGTAACTCACGGCAAGGGATCCGCCTCTTTCTCTCTTTCTTCTTCTTTTGCGTGATCTTTTTCCTTTCTTACTTGTTCTTCATCTCAGATTTTACCACCACGTTGCAAAGAAAACGGAAACTCTCTGCTCTCTGGCTTGCTCGCACCCCTGACATTTCAATGGACACCAACTACCGTCTCTTCTGCCTTTCTAGTGTCATGAATGCCCATGACATCATGTTCAGCCCCACGGTCTACATCATTTCTCATTTCTGGGTCCAGTCTCTTGACCTTCCAGCCATGTGTCCTAATGCTGCTGGAGTCCTCCTTCCGAAATTCAGGCCAAACCCTGTCAGTCCATGTTATATCTTTAGCACTAAGGTATTTAAATCCTCAGAAAAGGGAGAAGTCTATTTTTGTTATTTTATTTTTCTACTTTTTTAGTGTTTATTTTTGAGAGAGAGAGAGAGAGAGACAGACAGACAGAGTGCAAGCTGGGGAGGAGCAGAGAGAGAGACACAGAATCCAAAGCTGGCTCCAGGCTCTGAGCTGTCAGCACAGAGCCCGACGTGGGGCTTGAATTCACAAACCATGAGATCATGACCTGAGCCGAAGTCGGATGCTTAACCGACTGAGCCACCCAGGCGCCCCAGAAACCTATTCTTTTTTTAATTAACATATAGTTAATACACAACGTTACATTAGGTCAGGTCTGTACAACATATATGCTCGGCACAAGAAGCCAGATGTTTGTTGTTGTTTTTACTGATTTTTACTCAAGTATATTTGACCATGGAGCAATGATTAACATTTGGTGGGATGTTACCAGATAGTTACCAGAACAGCAATTTAGAAACCACTCTTTAAAAAGCGCTATGAAGCCCCTCCTGGCTTTGTAGAAGCATTTCTCCACTTTCCATTATTGTTCACTGGTGTCAGTAAAGAGGAGCCGGTGCCCAGATCACGGTCCATAGGGTCATTTTCAGGCTAACCTTGAGCACTCATCCCATGCCAGGCACCATGTCAAGCATTTTGCTTGCCCAGACTTACTGAGTCTTTCCTCAAACACTATCCAGAAATAATGATTATTTTCTAGTGTGGAAAGGAAATTAGATACCTCTCCTAAGTTACTTCTTTAAACGAGTGGAGCTAGAGTAGAAACAGAAGTTGGGTTGATGCCATTTTCAAGCAGGCAGACTTATGTTGGTGTTTTGTTTACACCCAGGGCCAATTTTAAACGTTTGGCACAGGCCATGGCATTTGCCAATCCAAATGCCTTCCAAGGTGCACCTGCCCTGCTGTCACCAGGGAAAGAACTCTGCCATCCATCATCTAGAATACTCAGGAGACACTGACGCAAAACACTAAAAAGACCATATTTGTCCTCCTCACTCTGTCTTGTTCTTTGCCAACTCATGCCTGAAAAATGTTATTTTCCCTGCCGTCTGAGTTGCAGCCCAGAGCTAACCCCTTTTCTCTTAAAGAGGGGTTTCTGGTTAAAAACAATTTATCTCGGTAAAGCCCTGGGTGGCTCAGTTGGTTAAGCCTCTGACCTTGATTTCAGCTCAGATCATGATCCTAGGGTCGTTAGATAGAGCCCCATGACTGCTTGAGATTCTCTCTCTTTCTCAAAATAAATAAATAAATAAACATTCAACAACAATTTATCTCCTTTAGTTTAAAATTTTTTTTTTAATGTTGATTTGTTAGAGAGAGAGAGAGAGAGTGGCGGGGGGGAGGGCGGAGGGGTAGGGACAGAAGATCTGAAGCACGTCCTGTGCTGACAGCTGAGGGCCCAATGCGGGGTTCAAACTCACAAACTGCGAGATCATGACTGGAGTCGAAGTCAGATGCTAAACCGGACTGAGCCCCCTGGGTGCCCCCTTAGCTCATTTGGTTTAAAAACAGGGAGTTGGGGTTGCAGTTTGGAGTTTGATAAGAAAAAAGTGAAAGCACATGGCCTGAAGGTTGGAGGAAGAAGCCAAAGACTCCTATTGGCATGTGGGAAAAGCTTGTTCGGGACAATACAGAGCACCACCCATCCTGCTGCTTGGTGTCTTGGCTGTCTCCGTCACACAGTGTACACTGAGGGCCTCTCTCCCAGGCATGGGTGTACACTGAGGGCCTCTCTCCAAGCCATAGGACTGGCTCAACCTAGACCTCTCCTGTTTCTCTCTAACCAAGCCGAAAGTCCTGAGTTGTGTGATCTCCAGATCTATACAACGGGCTGCTCCGGTGACCGTGGCCTCCTCACTCTGCTGGGCCGCTTACCCTGGATCCTGCCTTCAGCTGCTCCTTCTCTCTCCCGCTCTTGCCTCTGAAATGCACCCCACACCTCCCTCAACAAGGTTCAAGTCTGGCCTTCCCTGTGGGGCGTACCCCGGCCATGCAAATGCTGCACACTGCCTTCCGGCTTCCTCACCTCTGCCTCCCGTTCTTGACTTGACCCATTGTTCATTCCGAACCATTTATTAATTATTTAGCCTAATTAATTAATTACTTATTAATTGTGTAGCCTGATTTACCTAAAATACGTCATTTTAAAAGCATTGTTTAATATAAAATGTACAGACAATAGAGTTCCCATATAGCTCCTTTACCTCCCTCACTTTCCCTATTAGCAATGTCTTGCATTGTGTGGTAGATTTCTTATCATTGGTGAGTCAATATTGATACGTTATTATTATTAGCTAATGTTCAGAGTTTACACTAGAGTTGACTCTGTGTTCTACAGTTCCATGGGTTTTGGCAAATGCATCATGACATATGTCTACCGTTGCATTATCACTGAATAGTCTCACTGCCCTAAAAATCTCTTGTGCTCTACTGATTCACCCATCCCTCCCTTATATCAAACTCCTGACAAACATTGATCTTACTATTGTCATTTCCCAGAATACCACATAGCTGGAAGTCATACCGTATGTAACCTTTTTCTATTGGGTTCTTTCACTAGGCAGCATGCATTTAAGGCTCCTCCATGTCTTCTTGTGACTTGATAGCTCATTTCTTCTTCTCACTGGATTGAACATTCCATTGACTGGATGTGCCCCTGTTTGCTCATCCATTTGCCTACTGAAGGATAACTTGGTTGCTTTCAAGTTTTGGCAATTATGAGTATGTTTCTGTAAACATCCTTGGGCAGGTTTTAAGGGACTTGAGTTTTCAATTCGTTTGCGAAAACGCCTAGGAGCATGATGGCTGAATTGTATGGTCAGCCTATGCTTAGCCTTGTGAGAGAGTGCCACATTGTCTTCCAAAATGACTGTACTGAGTGATTTTTTTGACTTTATGTATTTTAATTGTATGTCTCATCAGCAGTTATGGAGTGCTTATTTTTTTTATAGCTTCTGTAACAAATCAGAGGGTTTTTGCCAGTCTAATAGGTGAGAAATTGAATTTCAAGGTAGTTTTAATTTACATTTCTTATTTTAGGGGTGAGTTTTGGTATGTTTTTATATATTTAAGAGTCACTCGGTTTTCTATTTCTATGAACTGGCAACTCATATCTCACGCCCGTATTTCATTCAGGTTCTTGGTCCTTTTGCTCTCTATTTCAACCTGGCTATATATACTAAGGATGTAAATCTTTCATCAGTGGTATAAATCGCAAATATTTCCTCATGTTTGACATTTGTCTTTTTACTTTACTCTCGGGGATTTTCTTTTATTTTGTTAGGTTTTCTTTATCACAGACCATTTTACAATTCTTTCCCTTATATGTACAAATTTTGAGTCATAGTTAGAAAATTTTCTCCTTCTGAGATTACAAAAGAATTTGTCCACCTCTTTTTAAAATCTCTGATCCATTTGGAACGTATTGTGCTGTAAAGTGTGAAAACAGATCGAATTTTAGCGTATTCCATATGGTGATCCATGATCCTAACATCATTTATTACAAAGTCTATTTTTCCCACTGATTTTGAGATGTCACTTCTATATATGCCAAATTTCCATTTGGACTCATTCTGCATTTTATATTTCATTCTATTCATCTGTTAATTTATGCATGCGCCAAAAACACGGTTTCCTTTACAGATAATTTATAATATTTCCGTATGTGGTAAAACATGTTCCCCTTGCAGAAGAAAAAACATTTTTTTCCCATTTTTGAGATACAATTTAAGTGCAATAAAATTCATCCATTTAAACTGACAATGCACCGCATTTTGACAAAAATATCAAACTGTGAAAACCACGGCTACAATCATGACGCCAATAATTTCCAACACAAGCAGTTTCTTGTTGTACCTTTACAGTCGATTCTTCCCTCTGTCCCTGGGAAACCGGTGATCAGCTTTTTTGTCAATCTAGACAGCTGGCATTTTTAAAAAGAATTTAATGTAAATGGAAACATGCTGTATTTACACTTTTATATCTCATTTCTCTTACTCAGCATAATTGTTTTAAGATGCTTAGTGTGTGTCAGTCATTTGGTCTTTTTTTAATCTTAAGTAGAATTTCATATCATGCATAAGCTCTATTTTCTTTATCTATTCACCTGTGGGTGGACATTCATATTCCTTCCCGTCTCCTTGGCTCCTCAAAGTAACACTGTTAGTGATGTTTCTATATAAGTGTTTGTATGGACACACACTTTCACTTTTGTTAGATAAAGATTTAGGAGTAAAAGTAATTTCTTACATGAATACTTAGAAATTGGTATATGTTGAATTTTTTAAGAAAGTGAAAAGAATGTTCCAAAGTAACTGTACCAATTTATATCTTTATTTATTTTGAGAGAGAGAGAGAGAGAGAGTGCAAGCAGGGGAGGGGCAGAGAGAGAGGGAGACAGAATCCCAAGCAGGCTCTGCTCTCTTAGCACAGAGCCTGATGAGGGGCTCAAACCCACAAACCAAAAGATCATGACTTGAACTGAAATCGAGCTGGATGCTTAACTGACTGAGCCACCCAGGCGTCCCTTGGCAGTCTTTTTAATTTGGATTTTTATAATGGATACATATTGCTATCATTATGTGATGCATCTACTTCTGTGAAGAGTCTATTCAAATTTTGCTTTTGTAAAATTGATTTTTAAATTTAATTTTTTTTTTTTTTTGAAATTTACATCCAAGTTAGTTACCATGTAGTGCAACAATGATTTCAGGAGTAGATTCCTTAATATTATCGAATGTTATGAGTTCTTTGTATATTCTGGGTAGAAGTTCTTCATCGGCTGTACGTATTGCAAACATTTGTCTGTCATTCTGTGTCTTGTTTTAATTTCCTTCAAGAAACACAAGTGCTTTTTATTTCAAAATAGTCGTATATATTGTTTTTAGTGATTTTTCTGTTAAAAGATCTTTGCCCACCCCAAAGTTGCAAAGGTTGCCTTTGATTCTTTTATTTTTTGACATGTAATGTCAAAGAAAATAACCTCACCAAAATAAGCACTCTTACTCTTACATCACACAGCTCAGAGTTTACTGAAAACAGACCATGTTGTGTGATGTAAGGGTCACCTTCCTTCCCCCACAGAGACGTTCTGTTGTTTTAGACTGATTTGTTGTAAAGAAGTCTCAGTCTCCATCATCAAGTATCAATTGGACATACACGTGTGAGTCTTTTTCTAAACTGTTTATTCTGTTCTATTTATCTGACTGTTTTTTCACCAATACCACAATAGTGTTGAAATCAGGCAGTGTAAATTTTACATCTTGATTCCTCTTGTTTGTTTGTTTATTTGTTTATTTATTTATTTATTTTGAGAGATGGAGAGAGTATGAGCAGGGGAGGGGAAGAGAGAGAGGGAGAGAGAGAGAATCCCAGGTGGGCTCCATACTGTCAGTGCAGAGCCAGACACGGGGCTCTATCTCACAAACTGCAAGATTGTGACCTGAGCCAAAATCAAGTCAGAGACTGAGCCACCCAGGTGCCCTGATTGTCCTTTTAAAAATACAGCTCTTTTAGTTGGTTTGAGTGTCCATTTAAGTTTTAGATCTAGCTTGTCAAAGTTTGAACCGTTTTTTTTTTTTTTTCAGAGAAAGTCTAGTAGAGTTTGATTCAGATTCGATTGAATATTTAGACCATTTTGGAANCATACAGATCTCTTGTATCCTTGGTTAGGTTTATTCCGAGGTATTTTATGGTTTTTTGTGCAATTGTGAATGGGAGCACTGAGTTCTTTTAATTAAGGAAAGTAATATATCTCTGCATTCAGCTGAATCCTTTGTAATATCTCTGAGCAACATTTTACAGTTTTCAGTAAATGACTTACATGTCTCTTTTTAATTTTTCTAAATATTTTACATTTTTAAAATTCAATTTATTTACACTAAAAAACAAAGCAAAACAAAACAAAAATAGTTTGCTAATTTCTTTCATCTCCAATCCCCACTTCTGGGAACTAGCAATTTGTTTTCCTTCTCTATGAGTTTAGGTTTTAGATTTCCCTTATAAGAGAAATCATATGTTAGTTGTCTTTCTCTGTCTGACTTAGTTCACGGAGCATAATGTCCTTGAGATCTATACATATTTTCACAAATGGTTTATGGCTGTATAATATTCCATCATGTGGCCTTTCATGAAGATCATGTCTAAGTGAAGAAGGAAGCCCCTGTCCCTCCCAAAGCTGAAGTCAAAGCCAAAGTTTGAAGGCCAAGGGAATGGTGCTGAAAGGCATCCACAGTCACAAAAGAAATTAGATCTGCACATCACCTACATCCTCATGACCCAAGACACTGCGTCTCCAAAGCCAGCCCAAATACTCTCAAAAGAGTGTCCCCAGGAGAAAGAAGCTTAACCACAATGCCATCATCAAGTTCACACTGACTACCGAGTCAGCCATGAAGAAGATAGGAGACGACAACACGCTTGTGTTCATCACAGATGTCAAGGCCAACAGGTGCCAGTTCAAACAGGCTTTGAAGAAGCTCTATGCCATTGATGTGGCCAAGGTCAACACCCAATGGAAAGAAGACTGTATCTCTTTTACTGGCTCCTGACTACAATGATTTGGATGTTGCCAACAAAATTGGGATCATCTAAACTGAGTTCAGCTGGCTAACTCTAAATATAAATTGTTACCATAAAAGTATTCCATTGTGTGTGTATGTGTGTTTCTATATGTATGAATTATAGATTATAGTATACATATTATAATATACACATTTATATATACACACAAATATGCAAATGTATAAACACACACATATACATATGCACACACATCTCTACTTATATAAACAAATACAAATATACGAGTACTTAGATATATATGCTACATTTTCTTTATTCATCCATCAAATGGACACTAGGTTGTTTCCATATCTTGGCTATTGTAAATAATGCAGCAACAAATATGGGAGTGCAGATATCTTTTCAAATCAGTGTCTTCATTTTCTTTGAATAAATACCCAGTAGTGGAATTGCCGGATCAGGTGGTAGTTCTATTTTTGTTTGTTGAGGCAACTCTATGCTGTTTTCCATAGTGGATGCACCAGGTGACATTCCCAGAAATTGTGCATGAGGGTTCTTTTTCTCCACATCCTTGCCAGCACTTGTCATGTGTAGTCTTTTTGATAATAGCCATTCTAACAGATGTGAGGTGAGATCTCATTGTAAATTTGATTTGCATTTCCATGATTATTAATGAAGTAGAGCATCTTTTCATGTGCCTATTGGCCATCTGTATGCCTTCTTTAGAAAAAATGTCTATTCAGTTCTTCTGCCCATTTTCTTCATTGAATTGTGTTTTATTTTGCTCTTCAATTGTAGTAGGTTTTTATATATTTTGGGTGTTAGCCCCCTATCAGATATATGATTTACTAATATTTTCTCTTATTCAGTTTGTTGCCTTTTTATTTTGTTGATGGTTTTCTTGGCTCTGCCGAGTCCTTTTAGTTTGATGTAGTTCCACTTGTCTGTTTTTGCTTTTCTTGCATTTGCTTTTGGTGTCAGATTCAAAAAACATCACCTGAGACCAATGTCAATGAACTTGATGCCGATGTGTTCTTCCAGGAGTTTTATGGTTTCAGGTCTTACATCCAAGTCTTTAATCTATTTTGAGTTAATTTTTGTGTATGATGTAACTTAATGACCTACTTTTATTTTTTTTTGTATGTGGTTGTCCAATTTTCCCAACACCATTCATTGAAGGAAATGTCCATTCTCCATTTTATATTCTTAACTCCTTTGTCATAAATTAATTGGCCATACATGTGTGGGTTTATTTCTGGGCTTTCTATTCTATTCATTAATCTATGTGTCCGGTTTTATTTTTGTTTTTGTTTTTTTTTGCCAATAACATAATGTTTCAATTATTACAGCTTTATAATAGAATTTTAAATGAAAGATCATGATGCATTCGTTTTGCTCTTCTTTCTCAAGACTTTTTTTTGTCCGTGTAGGGTCTCTTATATGTCCACACAAATTTTAGAATTATTTTTTGGGTTCTATTTCTGTAAAAAATGCTGTTGGAAGGTTTGAGAAGGATTGCATGGAATTTGTATATTGCTTTAGATGATATGAACATTTTAACAATATTAATTCTTCCAAACTATGAGCATGGGATGACTTTTCATTTGTTTGTGTCTCTTTCAATTTATTTCATTAATGTCTTTTACTTTTAATACATGTGTCTTCTCCTTGGTTACATTAGTTCCTAAGTATTTTCTTTTAGTTTTTGGTGCAACTGTAAAGGGGATTATTTTCTTAATTACCCTTTCTGATAATTCATCATTAGTGTATAGAAATGCAGTAGATTTTTTTCTGCATTGGTTTTTTTTTATCCTGCAACTTTACTAAATTTATTAGTTCTTACAGTTTTTTTGATGGGGTCTTTAGGGTTTTCTCTAATATAAGGTAATCTGTTAATGGTGAATTTTATTTCATCCTTTTTAATTTGGATACCTTTTGTTTCTTTTTCTTGTTCAATGGCAATAGCTAGGTATTTATGTTGAATAAAAGTAGTGAGAGTGGATATCTGTGTCTTTTTCTGATATTAGATGAAAGCTTTTCAGCTTCTCACTATTGGGTATGATTTTAGCTGTGGACTTTTCCTATATGCCATTTATTCATTTGTTTTAATTTATTTATTTTTAAAATGTTTATTTATTTTTGAGAGAGAGAGAGAGAGCATAAGTGAGGGAGGGTCAGAGGGAGAGAATCCTAAGCAGGGTCCATGTTACATGGGACTCAATCTCACAAACCATGAGATCATGAACTGATGAACTCAGCTGAAATCAAGAGTGAGATGCTTCAAGCTACTGAGCCACCCAGGCACCCCTCATACCTGGCTTTTATTATGTTGACATATGTCCTCTCTATATCCACTCTGTTGAAAGTTCTTACCATATATGGGTGCTATGGGGTGCCTGGGTGGCTCGGGTCCGACTTGGGCTCAGGTCGTGATCTCATAGTTCGTGGGCTCGAGCCCCACATCGGGCTTTGTGCTGACAGCTCAGAGCCTGGAGCCTGCTTCAGATTCTGTGTCTCCTTCTCTCTGTGCCCCTCCCCCCTCTCACGTTCTGTCTGTCTGTCTCTCTCTCAAAAACAAATAAACATTAAAAAATAATAATAAAACAAAAATCCCAGGATTTTTTAAAAACACAATCATGTCATCTTTAGTTTTTTAATTTTTTAATATTTTATTTATTTCTGAGAGAAAGAGAGAGAGAGAGACAGTGAGAGTATGGGAGGGTCAGAGAGAGATGGAGACACAGAATCCAAAACAGGCTCCAGGCTCTGAGCTGGTTGTTAACACAGAGCCTGATGTGGGGCTCGAAGCCACAAACCATGAGATCATGACCTGAGCTGAAGTCGGACGCTTAACCAACTGAGTCACCCAGGAGCCCCAATCATGCCATCTTTAAATAGAGAGAGTTTTGTTTTTCCCTTTCTGGTCTTGGTACTTTTTATTTCTTCTTTTTACCTTTTACAATAGTTAGGACCTTTAGTATAAAGCTTAATAAAAAATGGTCAGTGTGGGAATACTTATTTTATTCTTCCCACTGCATTGAAACATTAAATATTTTGTCTTTAAATAGGACATGACTGTAAGTTGTTTGTAGATGATGTTTATTAGATTGATGAACATGCTTTATATTAAAATTTTATAAACTTTTTATTTAAAAAATTTTTGTTTTATTATTTTTTTTAATGTTTATTTGTTTTTGAGAGAGACAGACAGACAGACAGACAGAACGTGAGAGGGGGGAGGGGCACAGAGAGAGGGAGACCCAGAATTTGAAGCAGCTCCAGGCTCCGAGTTGTCAGCACAGAGGCCAACACAGGGTTTGAACCCATGAACCCACAAACTGCGAGATCATGACATGAGCCAAAGGCAGACACTTAACTGACTCAGCCACCCAGGCACCCCCGAACTTTTTTATTGTTAATTTGTGTTGAGATCTGTGAAATGCTTTTTCTATATGTATCTAGATTATGGTTTTTTCTCTTATGTTCTATAAATATGGTAAACTATAACATTAATTGGAGACTCAAATGCTTTATTCTAATAGACGGACTTTATTATACTGAAACGATAATGGACAGTGGAAGAAGAAGATATGTGTTGATAGGGGCCCTGGAATTTCAGGCACAGCCTCTTTGCCTTTACACTCCTGTGTTGCACCAAAACTCTTTGCTCCAGGGTTTGCACCACTACCGGCTTACGTGAAGCACTTCTGTGATAGGAAGCCCCCAAGTCTGCTCATGGTCACATTCATTCAAGCTATATGACCAGCTTTAATATTTGAGCCCCTACATTTCCACCCCAACCCATTTGCCTCCACTGAAACCTGGTGCAATTTCTAAATTTATTATTAATAAACAATGTTGGCAAGCCAAGAAAGTCTTCTCTGGAACACCTTGCATACAGATAGTTACAGAACATCATTGATCTTTAATTAATAGCTTCTGTAGCCCTGGATTAGAATCAGAAGCCCTAGAGATAAATCTGTGGTCAATCCCAATTAACTGAAGTCACCCAGTGATATGTCATTACATTAATGAATTCTTGATTGTGAATACGACCTTGCATACCTAGATAAACCCTATTTTCGTCCATCTTATACACAGTTTTGGATTCAGGTGGCAATAGTTCATGACAATTTTTTTATGTGTGGCCATGAGTGATTTTATTATTGTGATAATGCACTTGTCAGATTTTAGTGTTGGGGTTATGCTGTCCTCATAAAAAAAAAAGTTGGAAAGTATTTCCTTTTCATTTGTTTAAATTCACCATTAAAACATAAGGGCCAGAAGTTTTCTTGGTAGAAAAGTTTTGGTAGCAAATTTATTTTATTTAATAGATATTGCACTTTTCAACTTTTCAGTTTCATCTTGTGTCATTTTCCTTCCTGTATCTTTCAATGGATTTGTCCATGTCATGTAAATTATAAAGTTTGTTTGGATGATGTGGTCACTATATTATTTTATTATACTTCTAATGGTGGCTGGTTCTGTAGTAATGATTTTTCCTTCACTGTTAATATTGGTCATTTTCTTTTGTTCCTTGCTCAATCTAGTTAACAGTTTGTTAGTTTGTTCATTCTTCACAGAACTAATTTTTGCTTTTGTTAATTTATCAACACTAGGAATTTTTTATGCTGTAAACTTCATGTAAAGTCCATCAACAGAATAACATACTCCCATATATGTATATGTATAATGCTTAAAATGTTAAACGTTATACATAATCGTTATACTATATGAAATTTATATATATTTCATTAAAACCATGCATTTTACAGACATAATGAGAACAATATTGTCACTTATATTTATTCAATTATTTACCATTTGTGATTCTTAACATTTCTTCTGAATATCTGAGTTTCACTCTTGTAGCATTTCTTTTCAACATAATGAAATTTGTCTACCATTTATTGTAGTGGGTGTGTTGTTTAGAAGTTCTTTTCATCTTGTTTAATTAAGAAATACATCCTGAAGGATCGTTTCAACATATAGGATCCTGGATTATTTTCTTTCACTTTTGGCATCTTAACTGTGGTTTTCTTGTTTTTAAACTCATTATTTGTGAAGACAAGTGAGTCCATGTCATTAAAATTATTGTCCACCCTCCCTAGAGTGTCACTTTTCTTTGGCTGCTTTCAAGATTTTATCTTTGTTTTTCTTTTTCAGCCATTTGATACTAATGTGCCTTGGTATGCTTTTCACCATATTTGTCTTTTCTGGAATTTACTGAGATTCTTGAATCTGTAAATCTACACCATTCACCAAAATTGAAAAACTTTAACAATTATTTCTTTAAATATTGTTCTCCTGTCCCCCTTCTCCCTCATCTTTCCTTCTTCAACTCAAGTTGCATGCATTTTAGAGAAATTAATCTTGATGTGTATGTATCTGAGGCACAGTTATTACTTTAGAGCTTTGTCTCTTTCTTCAGATTGTATCATTTCCATTGATTTATCTTTAGGTGGATTGATTTTCTTTTCCATTATCACCATTCTGCTATTAAGCCCATTCAGTAATTTTTACACTTTAGATATTACATCTTTTGGTCCTCCAATATCAGTGTGAGTTGCCTTCATATTTTCTGTTTCTCAGCTGAGTTTCCTGACTCTTCATTATTATGAGTGTATTTTCCTTTATCTCATTGAGCATGGTAAAAAGAACTGCTGTAAATTCTTTGACAATTCCAACATTTGGGACATATCAAGATTGGCCTGTTTTTGGTCTTTTTCATTGAGAGTGGGTCATATATTTTTGATACTTTAACTGTCAAATAAATTTTTATTGTCTTCAGGACATTATGAATATCCTGTTCTGGAGATTTATATATATATATAAAGATAAATACACACACAAACACACACTCCTCATGAGACTTTCATTGCTTTCGTTTTGGCATGCAGTTAGATTGGTTAGACACAAAGGGTTTAATGTTGATTTTTTCTAGTGCTGATTTTTTCCTTATCTGCAACTGCCAGCACCTCAGACCTCAGTCGATTATTCTAGTCCCCGCTGTGTTGTGGAGTCGCCCCGCACTGGTATCATCCTGTGTTTCTTCTAAGATGTCGGCAGAATTCATACACAAAGAACTGAAGCTCTCCTCAGCCTTTCCTCTTTCCAAGACTCCCCCTCACCTTATAGCAGTTGTGGCGCCCTGGTTTCTGTCTTTTTGAGGTCAGAGAGATGGTGAGTGCTTTTTCAGAGCTCTGTTGCCCTGTCACACTGTAACAATGGTCTTTGTGAAGGCCAAAGTCCCAAAGATGGAAAACTCATCCTGCTCTGTTCCTCTTCCAAGTGCTAAATACCTTCCCAAAGATGCTCACTGTTTTTTGTTTGTTTTTGTTTTTGTTTATTTTTTACTCTCCAGAATCATCTGGTGACTGCTTTTTTGTGTTTTCCCCAGACTATAATTTCAATGGGAACTTATTCTGATGTATAATGAAAGCAGAGTCCTCTGGAAGGATTAAAAAAAATTGTGGGTGATGGGCATGGGGGAGGGCACTTGTGGGGATGGGCACTGGGTGTTATATGGAAACCAACTTGACAATAAACTATTAAAAATAAAATAAAATAAAGTAAATATAAAAAATGTGCGCCTTATAAAATAATTTATGTTCATTACTTATTAAAATAGAAAACACACTAAAAATACACAGTCTATGACTTCAATATCTCAAAATAACAACAAAATTTTTACATCTACTTTACATTTCATCTCTCTCTACATATATATACATGATACATAAAAACATATTTTTAAACAAATATGCATATTTGTTTATTTACACATATTTTCTCAACTTAAAATGCTTTGCTTATTCTTTATAGCCAAAAAGTATATACTATCATAATATACATGGTAATGCACTGATCTTTGACATACCATGTATACTTTTTCCAATTGCAAATTACATGGAAGTAAATGTTTTTCTGTGGACAAACTTATGAAGCTTAAAAGAGAAACTTTTCCAAAAGTACAAATGTGATCATGTTTTAATGGGTAACTAAAAGAATTGGGAAAAATAAACCTCTACCAATTATATAAAAGGTTAATGTATTTAGTCTTCAAATCACTTAATCAATACGAACATCTTTAAAGCCTATTAACTAGGCAAAGAATGAGAACACAGATTAGTAAATGCATATTGGTAACAAATATAATAATTAAGTATTCAGTCTCAGAATAAAGAAATATGAATAATATAGATTTATTGCTCCTGTGAAATTAGCAATTAAAAGAAAAATCTTCAGCATCAATGATGGTTACGCAAAATTTTTTTGTAAAGCACTTTGGCAAAATGCATTAAGAGTCTTATAATACTTAATCTTTTTAAAAACTCATTTATTTATTTTGAGAGAGAGTGTGTGAGCAATGGAGGTGCAGAGAGAGAAGGAGAGAGAGAACCCTAAGCATGCTCTGCTCTGTCAGCCCAGAGCCCCACACAGGGCACCATCTCATGAGATCATTTCCTGAGCTGAAACCAAAGTCAGTTGCATAAGTGACTTAGGAACCCAGGCACCCCATAATATTTATTCCCTTTGATCTACTAATTTATTTTATTTAATGTTTTTTGTTTGTTTGTTTCTGAGAGAGAGAGAGAGAGAGAAAGAGTGTGAGCAGGGGAGGGTCAGAGAGAGAGAGGAAGACACAGTATCTGAAACAGGCTCTAGGCTCTGAGCTGGCTGTCAGTACAGAGCCCGACACAGGGCTCGAACCCGTGAACTATGAGATCGTGACCTGAGCCGAAGTTGGAAGCTTAACTGAGTGAGCCACCCAGGCACCCCTGATCTACTAATTTCACTTCCTGGAGTCAATCTTACAAAATAATTAAAAATATAGAACTTTTATGAAAAAATAATCTTTTACTTTTGTTAAATATGATAACAATCTTAACATAATATTACAAGGATGTTGATCTAACTGACATTGAAATAAAATGCAGCCATTAATAAGAATGTTGACAAAATAACTTTAGTAATCTTTTTAAAAAGTTTATATTTTTAGTAAAGAGTGACTTGAGCAAAATACAAATTTTATGTAAACATAGTGAAATAAACAATTAAAAAATTTTTAGTGTTTATCTCTGTTTTGAGAGAGAGAGAAAGAGAGACAGAGAGAGACAGAGCATGAGCAGGGTAGGGTCAGAGAGAGACGGAGACACAGAATCTGAAGCAGGCTCCAGGCTCTGAGCTGTCAGCACAGAGTCTAATGTAGTGCTCAAACCCACAAACCATAAGATCATGAACTGAGCTGAAGTCAGACGCGTAACTGACAGAACCATACAGGTGCCCCAAAATAAACTATTTTTAAAAAATCCATATAGATAACACCGGATGAAAGTACACAAAAAGTAACTGTCTTTGAACACTGGAATTAACAGTAAGTTAAAATTTTTTCTATAATAAGCATGTATTAGATTTGTAATTTGAAAGTAATTTTTAAGTTTTATGTGACGTTTTGTTTCATTAACTTGCCAATATATTTTTAAAGACCTAATATAATCATGACATTAGCTCCTAGAATCAGGAATGAGATAAAGATGTTTGTTTAATCTAATCTTAGCAACACTTTTCTAGGTAACTTAGACAATAAAACAAGAAAAGCCAAAAAAAAGAGTGATATTTATATAAGAAGAAAGAAGAACCTGTGCAGATTATCTGATTTCCACTTAGAAAATGGAACCTATTTAATACGATAACAGAAACAAAAGATTAAAAAACCATACATGTCATTACACATTTGTCCAAACCAAACAGAATGTACACCAAAAGCAAACCCTAATGTAAACCACAGACTATGGGTGATTATGACTTGTCAGCAATTGTAACAAATGTACATCTCTGGTCAGGCTATTGATAGTGGGGGAGGCCATTTATGTTTTGAGACAGAAGTTGTATGGGAAATCTCTGTACCTTTGACTCAATTTGGCTGTGAACCTAAAATTGCTCCAAAAATGTAAAATCGGGGGCGCCTGGGTGGCTCAGTCAGTTAATCATCTGACTTCAGCTCAGGTCATGATCTCAGTCTGTGAGTTTGAGCCCTGCATCCAGCTCTGTTCTGACAGCTAGTAGCCTGGAGCCTGCTTTGGATTCTGTGTCTCCCTCTCTGCCTGCCCCTCCCCCACTTGTGCTCTGTCTCTACGTTTCAAAAATAAATAAATGTAAAATTTTTTTTTAAATGTAAAATCGTAAAAAAAAAAGGTAAAAGGAGACTTTAGGGGGTGCCTGGTTGGCTCAGTTGGTCAAGCATCCAACTTAGGCTCAGGTCATGGTCTAACAGTTTATGGGTTTAAGCCTCAAGTCAGGCTCTGTGTTGACAGCTCGGAACAGTCTCAGATTCTATGCCTCTCTCTCTGCCGCTACCTCACTCATGCTCTGTCTCTCTGTCTCAAAATAAAACATTAAAAAAATAAAAGTTACAGAAATACATATAGGACTATTGTGAAGCAAAATGAACATCAATACAAAGCAATATAATATGATATATATTTAATTATATATTAAAAATATATTCAACTATATACTGGAGTATATATTATGAATAGTTTACATAATATATTGTATATTAACTATATATGGTTATATATAGTTAATTAAACAGGTGATATTAGAATATAAAACACAATTTTCTCAATGGGAGAGAATAGGAAATTTCATTTATAGTGTAATTTCAAATGAGTAAGGAAAGACGGATTATTCACAATTGATGTTATAACAGTTTCTATTTCTATGAAATAAATTACATCAGATGCATACCACCGAATGTATGCCAAAACATTCGTATAGATAAAAAAAAAAACCTGGCAAACTATAGGGTTAGAATAAAATAGTTCTATATTTAATACTACAAAAGGTCTTTCTAAGCAGAACATAAAACCTAGAATCCTCCTCCTGTGTAAGACTTCCAGGTTTGTGGGGCCCTTAGGTGGCCCAGTTGGTTAAGCAATCAACTCTTGATTTTAGCTGAGCTAAACCATGATTTCAAGGTTCGTAGATTCTAGCCCCATGTCAGGCTTTGTGCTGACAGTGGAGAGCCTGTTTGGAATTCTTTTTGACCCTCTCCTGCTCTCTCTCTCTCTCTCAGAAAACAAACAAGCAAGCAAACAAAAGAAACTTCCAGCTTTGATTAAATGCACAGAAAAACTTCATGAAAAAGTTACTTGAAGTTCAAAATCAAGCAACAAATGGGGCGCCTGGGTGGCTCAGCTGGTTGAGCGTCTGACTTCAGCTCAGGTCATGATCTCACGGTTTGTGGGTTCGAGCCCCGCATCAGGCTCTGTGTTGACAGCTAGCTCAGAGCCTGGATCCTGTTTCGGATTCTGTGTCTCCTTCTCTCTCTGACCCTCCCCTGTTCATGCTGTCTCTCTCTCTGTCTCTCAAAAATAAATGAAACATTTTAAAAAATCAAGCAACAAATGGGAAAAATATATTTGTCATCTATTAATTTTATAACATATCCTAATATGTAAAAGTTTCCCACCAATCAATAAGAAAAAGACACACATACATTCAAACACACACACACACACACACACACACACACAGTAGAAAAAAAGCAAGAAAGGGAATAAAAAGCAATTCTCAAGAGAAGAGTTGACCATATTTAGGTGAAACTGTGGTAGGATTATAACTAAGTTTTTTTTTAATAGTTTATTGTCAAGTTGGTTTCTATATAACACCCAGTGCTCAGTCCCACAAGTGCCCTCCTTCATGCCCATCACCCACCTTCCCTTCCCCCCCATCGGCCCTCAGTTTGTTCTCAGCATTCAAGAGTCTCTCATAGTTTGCCTCCCTCCCTCTCCCCCACTATTTCTTCCCTTCTTCTTCCCCATGGTCCTCCATTAAATTCCTCCTAATCCTCCTATACGTGCAAACATATGGTACCTGTCCTTCTCTGCCTGACTTATTTCGCTCAGCATAACACCCTCAAGGTCCATCCACATTGCTACAAATGGCCAGATTTCATTCTTTCTCATTGCCATGTAGTATTCCATTGTATAGATGAACCACATCTTCTTGATCCATTTGTCTCTTGATGGACACTTAGGCTCTTTCCATGATTTGGCTATTGTTGAGAGTGCTGCTATGAACATTGGGGTACATGTGCCCCTATGCGTCAGCACTCCTGTATCCCTTGGGTAAATTCCTAGCAGTGCTATTGCTGGGTCATAGGGGAGTTCTATTGTTAGTTTCCTGAGGAACCTCCACACTGTTTTCCAGAGGGGCTGTACCAGTTTACATTCCCACCAACAGTGTAGGAGGGTGCCCGTTTCTCCACATCCTCGCCAGCATCTAGAGTTCTCTGATTTGCTCATTTTAGCCACTCTGACTGGTGTGAGGTGGTATCTCAGTGTGGTTTTGATTTGTATTTCGCTGATGAGGAGGGACACTGAGCATTGTTTCGTGTGTCTGTTGGCCATCTGGATGTCCTCTTTGGAGAAATGTTTTTGAGACAATTTCACATTCCCCAAACTTTATGAATTTACATACTCTTTTTAAAAATATGTTTATTATTTATTTATTTTTGAGACAGAGAGAGACAGAGCATGAGTGGGGGAGGGGCAGAGAGAGAGGGAGACACAGAATCGGAAACAGGCTCCAGGCTCTGAGCTGTCAGCACAGAGCTTGATGCGGGGCTCGAACCCACTAACCATGAGACCTGACCTCAGCCAAAGTCGGACGCTTAACCAACCCACCCAGGCGCCCCTGAACTTACACACTCTTGGACTAAGTAATTCTACTTCAAATAAATCGTTCTAGATGACAGTTATAATTTTGTTTGTAATAGAATTTGCAAACACTCTAAAGAATAATCAATAGCAGAATTCTTCAATAAATAATGATACATCGGTATCGTGGAGTCCTCTGCAGCTATCTAAATGTCTGAGGCAGATATGGACATTATTAATGTAAACATAAACCAAAGTATACCTTAAAGTAAAATAAGCATGTTTCAGAGATTAGAGTGTAGTAGCATCCCATTTAAACAATAATTGTAAACTAAACTAACTTTCCATCACCCGCTCAAATATTAATGTCTATATAAACATATTAAGCTTATAAATTTGGTTGCACTTTATTCCACAGGCACAGTACTCTGCCAGGTTGCCATGTGAAGCTTCCACTATTGGCCAGAGATACTCAGTGAAACGGACGTTTTTGTGGTTCATCAGGTCAAAATGCTAACTAAAAGAAGCAACATGCAAAAATGTTACATTCGTTATGGTTCCAAATAGTTCTTTTGCATTATTTAGTTTTCTGATATTGAGAGCAATTTTGCAGACTCTGCCACATCTTGACTTGGAGAGCATATCCTTGTTTTGGTTAGCTCTAGGAAGACTATACAGCTGTTTCAAGAATTATTTCAGGAGTGGTCAGATATTGCAGTTCCCAGCCTTTTGCCTGATGGATGACTTTCCCTTTCTGAAGATTGATGCATATTTTAGAGAACTGATTGCTTCAATTTTAAAATCACACATGATTCTGAGGGAAATTCATCTTGTCATTTACAGATACTTATTTTCCTTTTAAAATAGGTTAACATATTAATGAACCCTTAAAAATAAATGTTTCAGTCTTTGTCTCTGTGTACCCATTTATGAACACTTTCAAATAACTGGTTGAAATCGTACTGAAATATACACTGAAGATGGATATTCTCCTTCCATTTCAGTTTGTTGAGCTCAAACACACCTCCCTCTCAAATGAATTGCCTTTGTGCTTTTGGGAAAGTTACTCAATATCTCTGGACATCTTTTATCAACTTCTTTTATCTTATCTGGAAAGTACAAACATTTAAGTTCTCATCTATCTCAAAGACACAGATTACAAGTGAGCAAGGGGGAAGATATTTCTTAAAGGTTTTGTGACATATCAATACAATTGAGATGGCACCAATATTGCATGCCTCTCAGATACTGTATCTGCTATGCACAAAAAGTAAGTTTAAACTGCATTTAGACATGAGGAGAAGAGCAGAAAATAAGTCTTAAGTGACTGTTTGGATACCAGAATTAGCATTTCAACTCTCTTACATAGAGCAACCAGGTAATATTGTTTATAGAATGTAGGATAATCAACTATTTGAGAGTGCTACAGCATCACACACATAAGAATGATTAATTCATTATACGTTCTACATAAAGACACTCTTTCTTCAACTTAACACTCAGATGAGGCATTCTAAAAAGAGCCCTTTGAAAGAAATTGAGAGCTAATGATGCACATGGATTGGAAGTACAAGGCTGAGATATCTCAAGTGGTCTTCATGGTCTCACTGTATGGATACAACTTACCGAGAGACGAGGATTGGGCCTTCCAACATAAAGTCTCTGATTATGGGCTGGAGTGACTTTCAGAGTCAGTAAGTGGAGAGATAGAGTGTACTTTGCTCCAAACGCCTAGGATTTTGTGAAATTCCAGATAAATGTACTGGGTGTATTAGCACAGAAAATTGATTATTTATTTATTTAAATGTTTATTTATTTTTGAGAAAACGCATGTGAGTGGAGGAGGGGCAGTGAGAGGGGGGCAAAAGATATGAAGGGGCGCTGTGCTGACAGCAGAGAGCCTGATGTGGGGCTTGAACTCACAAAACTGTGAGATCATGACCTCAGCTGAAGTCGGATGCTTAGCCGAGTGAGCCGCCCCGGTGGACTTGATTATGGATTTATTAAGTGGAGATAAGTAAGGTATTCCAGCCATTGCATGCCATCTAGGACATTTCAATCTATCGGCCTTGGGTATATGCGCTTCAAATAAATTGCAAGTATTTCATCTTGAAGGCACCGCTCATGTGTTATTAATATGAGGAATTAATGAAGTCTTGTGGAGCTAGATAGAGGGTTCAATAAGGAGGTGAGAAAAAAGTAAATTGAAGTGAAAGCCTAACTGAAATGAAGTGGGACCATTACTTTTCGTAAATCTGATTTTACCTCTGTGGTTTTTCAAGAGATGGAGTAGTCATCACCAAAAAAGAGAAACAAAGTAAGAGTGAAACAAGCATCAACAGATATGCCAGCAAGAAATCCCTTCGTAGCTCTAAACTCTTTTAAATGTTCATTTACTTACGTTTTGAGAGGGAGAGAGAATCAAGCAGTACAGAGAGACTCTGCCAGTACAGAGCTCAACATGGGGCTCGAACCAACAAACTGTGAGATCACAACCTGAGCCAAAATCAAGAGTTGGACACTTAACCAACTGAGCCACCCAGGCACCCCATAGATCTAAACTTTTAAAGTCAGAGTTGTGGTGGTGACACCAAACATTTATGAACACTGGATATACTAAGGGTCTCTCTGTGTTTGAACAAGTACTGATTATTTGAATCAAAATATCTAGCAAGCTCTTGAAGTTACCTGGCCTGGAAACAATAGTTCTTATTTTTTTTCTATTTCCCTTGCCTCATATTAATTATTTTTTCGATATGATCTGGACTGACTTTGCTGTTATTATTGTTGTTCGTTTGTTTTTAAATCAGGATCTGAACAGTTTCGAAGAAGTGACACTATTCACTTCTGAGTGGTTGAAAAGGGCACAATTTGTGCTGTAAGTGTAGGATGTTCTACTCACGTCCTCACTCAGTGGTGGTTACAAACTGGGCCGACATATTTCCACCATAGTTAGAGGTGTATCTCCTCCTTCATGGCCTCTGAGGCTCCCTTTTGGGAATTCAGTTGAGTGCTGATAAGCACTTGCACATGAAAAATGTATCCAAGGTTGGGGAAAGAACAACTGGAAGATTAGAGTGACTAATGACCAACACTCCCAGAGAGAGATTAGTGGCTGCCAGGGACCAGAAGGAGGACAGAGAGGGAGTGACTGGTAATGGGTATGGTTCTTTATGGTTGATAAAATATTTCTAAAGTTAGATGTGGTGAGGGCTGCACAAGTATGAGTTAAACCAGTGAGCTGTAATCTTTAAAATTACAAATTTTATGGTATGTGAATTACATCTCAGTAAAGCTGTATTTTTGTAAATGTGCTGTGTGATTAAAAATAAAGTTGAAGAGATTATATTAATATCAGAAAAAGTGGATTTCTGTGTAAAAAGTACTATCATGCATAATTTCATAATGATAAAGCTGCTAATTCATGAAGAGGACATATATAACATTACTAAACAATTCTTTTTTTGTTGTTATTTGTTTATTTATTTATTTTGAAAGGGAGAGAAAATAGGGAGGGACAGAGAGAGAGAGGGAGAATGTCAAGCAGGCTCTGTACTCTCAGTCTGAGGCCTGATGTGAGACTCAAACCCATGAACCATGAGACCATTACCTGAGCCAAAATACAGAGTCAGATTCTTAACGAACTGAGCCAAGATGGTCCTACTTCAAAATAAGTGAAGAAAAACTGTTAGAGCTGAAGAAGTGTACAAATGTATAGCTATCATCAGAGAGTTCAGTCCCTTACTTCAGTAAATTATACAAGTAGATAAAATAATAATAGTATTAAAGACTTGAACAAGAAAATCAACTAAGCAGAATGAAATAATATTTCCACACAACAGCAGAATGCACATTTTTTTAACTACACATGGACCAATGACCAAGATAGACTATACTCTGAGCCATAAAACAAGCCTCAGACTTAAAAAGATTCATGTCATATAAGATAGGTATTCTGAGCACAAACAAACTAAATGAGAACTCAAGATAAATTGGAGATTACAGAAAGATAAATTTTTTAAAAACACTCAAATTGTTGGAAGATAAACAATACACTTAAGGAATAAATTAAGATAGAAACCGGAAAGTTTTTATCAGAATGAAAATGAAAGCAGCAAATATAAACATTTGTGGGTTGGTACTAAAGCAATACTTAGAAAGAAAATTTATACCCTTGAACACATTTGCTACAAAAAAAGAGAGAAAGATCTCAAATAAATAACATCAACTTTAACCTTAAGAAACTAGAAAAAGAAGATCAAATGAAGCACAAAGAAACAGAAGAAAGAAAATAATATGGATCAGAATAGAAACCAAGAAATAGAATAAAAATCAACAGAGAAAAAAATAAATATAATGAAAAGTTGTTCAATTAATCTTTACCTAGACTCACCAGGAAAATAGCAAGAAGACATAAATAAAGTCTTATTAGAAATGAGAGTGGTGACAGATATTATGGAGTTTACAGACATAAAAAATGATAAGAGAATGTTACGAATCAATTTATGTAAGTAAACTAAAGACTTCATGAAATGGACCAATATTTGAAATTTACACAAAAAAATCCAATGTTCATTCAGACAGAAATGTGTAATCTGAATCTCCCTACATCTGTTAAGTAAATTGAGTTTGTAGTAAAGACAAAATCAAAACAATTTTCTGGCTCAGGTGACTCTATTAATCTGGCAAAGTATAACCGGAAATAATACCAATTCTACACAAGTTCCTCTAGAATATCAAATAGGAGGGAATATTTACCAGATTGTCCAGCGAGGTCAACATTTCCTTGATATTAAACTACATAAAGATATTATAAACAAACAAACAAACCTTGAATAAGAACTAGGGGGAAAATGTCACAGAAACATGGATATAAAACTTCAAAGTACAATATTAACTAATTTTAATTTAATTTGTATGCATCAAATAAAAAGGATAATATATTATGACAAATGGGATTTATCTCAGGCAGGCATGTTTGGTTTAACCTTCAAAACTCAATTAATATCGTTCACCATATTAACAAACTAATATAATGAACATCTCAACTGATGCAGAAAAGTATTTAACAAAAAGCCCACATTTATTGTTGCTAAAATTCTCTGAACAAACTCCAAGTCAGATAACTCAACTAAGGGGGAACTTTGTACAATTCTTATATTAAAAAACAGGAAAAGATCTCAAATCAACAACCTAACTTTACAACTTAAGGGACTAGAAAAAGAACAGCAAACTATACTCAAAACTAGCATAAGAAAGGAAATAATAAACATCAAGGTAGAGATACTTGAAGTAGAAAATAGAAAAATAGTAGAAAAAAGTCAATGACACCATACGTTGGCTCTTTAGAAAGATCAACAAAATTGACAAACCTTAGGGTCTAAGAAAACAAAAAGAGGGAAGACTCAAATTAATAAAATAAGAAACGAAAGTGGCATCATTGCTCCTGATTCTAAGAATTAAAAAAATATATAAAAGTGTGCTATAAATAAGTCGTATGCCAACACATTGAATGAATAGTCTAGATGAAATGGACACATTCCTAAAAACACAAAACTGACCAAGACTAAATCATAAAGTAAGAGAAAATGTGATCAGACCTATAGCTAGTAAGGAGACTGAATAGTAATGAAAAAATCTCCCAGCAACAACAACAACAACAACAACAAAATGTCCCGGACCTGATGGTTTCACTAATGAATTCTACCAAACATTTAAAAAGAACTAACACCAGGGTGCCTGGGTGGCCCAGTTGGTTAAGGTTCCAACTTCAGCTCAGGTCATGATCTTGCAGTTTGTGGGTTTGAGCCCAAGCTGTGCTGACAGCCTGGAGGCTGCTTCAGATTTTGTGTCTCCTTCTCTCGCTGCCCCTCCCCCTCTCATGTTCTGTCTCTGTCTCTTAAAAATAAACATTAAAATTTTTTTTAAAAAATAAAATAAAAATAAAAAGAACTAACACCATTCCTTCTCAAAGTTTTCCAAAAATTGAAGAGAACAGGGCACTTCCTAATGCAGTATTACTTTAATACCAAAACCAGACACAGATATTATAAGAAAAAGAAAACTACAGACCACTATTCCTTACAAACCTTGATGTAGAACTCTTACCAAAATACTAGCAAACAGAATTTAACAGCAAATTAAACAGTAGTCTATATACCATGACCATGTGGGATTTATTTCTGGAATGTAAAGATGGCCCAACATATAAAAATTGATTAAGGTAAAACCATATATTACCAGAACGAAGGGGGAAAATGCATGATCTCAATTGAGGAAGAAAAAGTATTTGATAAAATTCAACATTATTTCATGACTTAAAAAAGAAAAAGACTCACTAAGGTACAAATAGAAAGACTCTACCTCAACTAAATAAAAGCAATATGTCTCTGTACCCACACAGGAACACCATATTCAATAGTAAAAAACTGAGAGTTCTTCCCATAAGATCAGGAACAAGGCAAGGATGTCTGTTTTTATCTCACCTATCCAACATAATACTGAAAGAGGCAAGAAAAAGAAATAAGAGGCATCAAAAGTATAATGGAAGAAATAAAATTATTGCTGTTCACAGATGATATGATCTTATATGGAGAACACTCTAAAGATATCCTCCCTCCCCCCCACCTAAAAAAAGACCAACCTCTGTTAGAACTAATAAATAAACTCAGTCAAAGTGGCAGGATATAAATTCAAAATACAAAATTCAGCTACATATCTATACACAAACATTGCACAATCTGAAATGGAAATTATGAAGGCAATTCCATTTACAGGGGCATTAAAAAGAAATATTCTGATTAGAATTCTGGATCAAAATAAAGACATTAGTAGAAAAATTGATGTTTGAATGAGTGTAGTATAGTTTATTTTATTTTATCAGTATTATTTGCCTAGTTCCTACTTCCACAATTGTACTGTGGCTGTATAAGATGTAGATATAGGTTATACAAAACCTCTGTATTTTTTCTTGCAATAGATTTAAAATATTTTAAAAATAAAATGCTGAAAAGACAGAAAAAGAGAGTAAAATACTTAGGAATTAACCAAGGTGGTGAAACACTTATACAATGAAAACTACAGAACAATCCTGGAAAAAATTAAAGACGTCAGTGAATGGAAACCACTCCCAAGTTCATGGATTGGAAAACTTAATATTGTAAAGATGCCAATGTTATCAAAAGGAATCTATAAATTCAAATCAATCCCTGTCAAAATCTCAATGTTTTCTTTTTTTTTGCAAAAATAGAAAAACCCATCTTAAAATTCAAATGGAATATCAATGAACCAAGAATAGCCAATGGAATCTTGAAAAAGAAGAACAAAGCTGGAGGATTCATACTTCCTGACTTTAATACTTATTACAAAGCTACAGTAATCAGAACAGTGTGGTACTAGCATAATGCAGACATATAGACAAATGCAATAAAATAGCACAGAAATAAACCCTTGCAAGTATGGCCAAATTATTTTTTTTTTCTTTTTACAGGGGAAAGCGCGAACACAGTCCCCCACTACCACAAATTATGCAGTAGAGTTTCCCACATTTGGGGAAATTGCAGGGGTCAGCACATCCGGAGTGCAATGGATAAGCCTCGCCCTGGGAAAACCACCTTCGTGATCATGGTATCTCCCTTGCCAGGTAAGTATGGCCAAATTATTTTGACAAGGGTGGCGAGACCATGCAAGGGGGAAGGGACAGTTTTTTCAACATGAGGTGCTAAAAAAATTGGATATCCACATGCTAAACAATTAAGTTGGATCTTTAACACCATAAACAAAAATTAACTCAAAATGGAACAAAAACCTAAATAGAAGACCTAAATCTGTAAAAATCTGGGAAGAAAACATATCACATAAGCTTCAGGAGAGTAGATTTGGCAAGAACTTCTTGGATATGACATCAAAAGTACAGACAACAAAAGAATAAATCAACAAATTAGCCTTCTTGAAAATTTTTTTAAAAAAATGCATTAGAAGACTATCAAAGATAAAAAGGCAACCCACAGGATGGAAGAAATTATTTGCACCTATGAGGATGATTGCTATTAAAAAATACCCAGAAAATAATCCTTGTTGCAAGGAGGTAGACACATCAAAATCCTCATGCACTGTTGGTGGATTTCATGAATCCATAGAATGTAAAATCCACGTGATGTAAAATTTCCACCTCTGAATCTACACCTAAAAGAATTAAAAGCAGGATCTAGAAGAGCTATTTGTATACCTATGTTTGTAGCAGCATTGTTCACAATAGCTAACGTTGGAAGCAACACAATTATCCATTGTTGGATGAATGGCCAAGCAAATTGTGATATACACATTTACAATGGAATATTATTCACTCTTAAAAAGGAAGGAAATTCTGACAAGTGACATGGATGAAACTTGGGGACATGATGCTAACTCAGAAACAAAGAGGCAGAAAATAGAATGGTGGTGTCGGACTTGGGGGCAAGTGGAAAATGGGGAGTCATAGTTTATTGGGTATAGAATTTCGGTTCTACAAGATGAACAGATTTAAGGAGATGGATGGGGGTGATCCCTAACATTATGAATGTGTTAAATACCACTGAACTATACGCACATTTGAAACGGTTAAGATGCCAAATCTTACATTATGTATATTTATCATAATAAAAAAATTGGAAAAAATGTATGAACAAAATGAAAGCAAATTGGTTTAATAAGAACAATGTATTGAAATATACTGGACTTTCTACCAAATACATATGTAGTTTTTAAAGTTTTATTGGTGGTTGGGTAATATTCTTTAATATTATTTAATACATTATTAATTTTTAAATTAATTAATTTAATTAATTTAATTATTTAATACATCGGTGATGTAGGTAATATTATTTAATTTTATATAAAATTTGAGGCTTAAAGTAGTAAAATGACTATTGGGATGAGAAAAGTATGAAAGTACATAGTATGTATGTAGGATGATATTATGAAGTCTTACACTTACGAATGAAATTTTAAATGACCTAAAACCAGAAATAATAGCATTCACAGCAATGAATCATCAACTCCTATTTCACAAAACTCTGTCCATTTGAAACATTAGGCTGGGTTCTGCTCTTTCAGTGTTGGAAATATAGCAATCAAGTTGTATGTCTCCAACGGGTACAATCACAGTGGTGAATTGACTTGAAAAATATGCCTTATGTGAAAGATAAAAGGTAATTGAGGCTGAATAAAAGAAATGTTAGCATGATCATAGTTCAAGAGCTCCATTACTTCAATATGGAACGACATCATATTTCTTCTGGATAACTTCAGAGATAAGGATCAGGACTTGAAGAGGCAAACTTAAACATGAAAATACCTCCCTACTGACAGTGTAAAATGGAAAGATAAGTTTCCCTAAGAGTCATCCTCATCTGAGTGACATTGTACAGGATATCCTAGTATCGAGATCACTTTCATCAATAATGTTTAAGATCCCATTTCATGCAATAAGATGAAAGCGATCAAGTGTAAATGTATATATAATTATATGCAAGGAGAGAGTATTGGATGATACATGAGATATATGACAATAGCCAAATATTTTGAATGTTTATTACTTATTAAGGATTCATGCATAATAGCAACACATCTCTACAAGTGCTTTATGAGATAGTTACTATTATTGTCTTTCTTTCTCAGTTGGGGAGAATGAAGCCAGGAAAAGTTGCAAATTTCCCAAGGATACACAGGTAATAAGTGCAAGTAGTGGGATCTGAATCTAGTTCCTTCTTTTTTTTTTTTTAAATGTTTTATTCATTTCTAGGAGAGAGAGAGAGAGAGACAGCGTGAGCAGGGGAGGGTCAGAGAGAGAGGGAGTCACAGACTCTGAAACAGGCTCCAGGCTCTGAGCTGGCAGTCAGCATAGAGCCCGACGCGAGGCTCGAACCCACGAACTGTGAGATCATGACCTAAGCGAAAGTCGGATGCTTAACCGACTAAGCCACCCAGGCACCCCTGAATCTAGTTCCTTCTGACTCTATATTCAGAGCTCCGAATCACTGTATATTATTGCAAATTTGCTGATAGATTTGTTGATGTGTGGGAAAATTTGATCTTCAGTAAATATTTTTTCTAGACATATAATGGAAAAGAAACACTGAGCAATAACTGGGTCCTGGCTACAGTGAGGAGGATTTAAGAGTAGATGTAATTTGGATTGGACCTTAAGGAACAGGCAGAAGAAGAGGCTGGTATTTTATGTGTAAGGAATGACACACAAAAGTCATAACTTTCTTTGAACTAGCGTAGTAGTATAAGGTGAATAGAACATGGTATTGGTATTCTAGAAAGATGAGAGGTGAGCCTGAAAAGTTCACTAAGTGCAGATCTTTCTTGTCTTCAAAGGCAGAGCTGTAAACTTTGGCGCCTTCTTTAAAAACACCAGTCCAGTGGGGACATTTTGAGTGAGATGTAGACATGATAAAAATAAGACCTTAAAAGGATGATACATATCATTATTTTTCACATTTTTAGACACTGGTGGTATTAGGAAATATTGCGAGTGGTGCTGAGGATAGTGGGAGTTAGAAAAGTCCATGCTCAAGGCATTCGGGCCCCAGAGAACAGAAAAAAAAAAAAAAATGGGCAGAATTCTCAAAAATCAGAAAAGGAAGTAGAAAGAGAAAAATGCCTGAGGTTGCAACTCTTTGGATGGCTGCTTTTTTGCTGATATTTATTTATTTTTTTAAATTTTTTACTATTTTTATTTATTTCTGAGAGAGAGAGAGAGAGAGAGACAGCTTGAGCAGGGGAGGGTCAGAGAGAGAGGGAGACACAGAGTCTGAAACAGACTCCAGGCTCCGAGCTAGCTGTTAGCACAGAGCCCAATGTGGGGCTTGAACCCACGATCAGTGGGGTCATGACCTGAGCCAAAGTCGGACATTCAACCGACTGAGCCACCCAGGCACCCCTGCTGATATTTATTTTAAAGAGTCAAAGAATCTTAGGGTTGGAAAGATTCTCAGTTTGGTCGCCTGTAGGTGACGGTTTCTCCGCTGCCCATTTGTGAAGAAAAGACAGCCAACTCTCCACAAGATTTATGTTCCCATCCTCCAGAGAAATACCATTCTGGGGGCACCTGGGTGGCTCAGTCGGGTCAGTATCTGACTCCCGATTTCGGCTCAGGTCATGATCTCACAGTTCATGAGTTTGAGCCCCATGTCAGGCTCTGGGCTGACAGTGTGGAATCTACTTGGGGTTATCTCTCTGCCCCTCCTCTGCTCTCTCTCTCTGAAAATACATAAATAAATATAAAAATTTAAAAAAATAAAAAAAGAAATACCATTCTGGTCATGCACATGGCTCTTCAGTTTCTTGACCGTTCTGAACCTCCCCTGTAGTCGGTGTAGCCACTGACTATGCTATTTGGCATGGAAAGTGAGTTCAAGAGATGTGTGCTGCTTCTAGGCCTATGACATAAGACATCTGACGTGTCTCTTCCAACTGCAAATTGAAGCAACTGGCCTCATGTATTGCAGATGACAGTAAGCTCCTACAGGACAGTGAACATGGGAAAAAAGGAGCCTGAGACCTTGATGTTCAGAGAGGGCAGTACCACTTGCTCATCTGGAATGTTCACCTGGGAATGATATGTGAGACAAAGGTATGCTTTCTTTCTTTCTTTTTAACTTATTTAATGTGTACTTATTTTTGAGAGAGAGAGAAACACAGAATTTGAAGCAGGTTCCAGGCTTCGAACTGTCAACACAGAGCCTGATGTGGGCCTGGAACTCATGAACTGTGAGATCATGACCCAAGCCAAAGTCAGATGCTTAACCAACTGAGCCACCCAAGCACTTCCACAGGTAAACTTTCTTAATGCACTGTGCTAATGTTATCTTTCTTTGTTACATTAGCCTGGTTTCATCCAAATTAATATGCTATCTTATTTTACTATAAGAAATGGCCTTTCTCTGAGTGACAAAGGGAACGAAGCTCCTGTAACAAAATAAGAAATCTAGGTATGTATATAACTGGTTGACGGGGAGAACACTATTTGTAATCTGTTTTATTTAGCTATTTTGCCTCTTTGGAAAAAGTCTATTTATTGTTTTAAATTTATTTACTTAGTTTGGGAGAGAGAGAGAGCATGCACAGTAGTGGGGCATAGAGAGAGAGGCAGAGAAAGAATCCCAAATAGATTCCACACTGCCAGTGCAGAGCCCGATGTGGGGTTTGAACTCATGAACTGCGAGGTCATGACCTGAGCCGAAATCAAGAGTTGGACGTTTAACCAACTGAGCCTCCCAGATGCTCTGGAAAAATTGTTTAAATAGCCCTTCCCAGTAATCAAGTAAGCAAGACCCACTAATAGATGTGATTGTGTAAACGTATGTAATGTGAGGTCTTTGGGAATCTCAGATTCCTTTTCTGTGGACTTCTCTGAGTCTACACGAACACACGTTGAGAATCCTGAGAAAGAGATAGTGGATGGTGTTTCCTACATTTGTTGATCTTGAGGTCAATTCTCTTTGCCTGGAGTTTCCTCAGAGAATGATGTTCCATATTCAAGAGCAGTGTTTCTGACTACCAGAAACTTGGGTCAGATTCTTATTTCATTCTCTTCCTTCCTCTGCCTTCTTATAAATAGGGGGGTTGTACATACTGGTTCTTCCAGGAAAATCTCATTGTTAACCTGTTTTCTCTGTGTCATTTCTAAAAAATGTCTCTTTCACTCTAAACAAGAGCTCAGTTTTGGATGAAAAATTGTGTGGTCAAGTTTCCCTCTGGGCAATTATGTGTGTGCTGTCATCTCTATCTCTGTTTTCTCCCCCTCTTCCTTGCCTCTTCCTTCCTTGATAAATAAGTACTTGAGTTCAATGGGGTAGCATTAGTTACTGCTAGATAGAATTCACTGGATCTAAAGAGACAAAGTGATATGATGTCCATATCCAAAGAAAGCCAAAACAATACATCAGTTGAAAAATTTAGCGACAATTCCATCTTGTTCAGTGAAAACAAATGAAAATAATCACCCATGTTCATTATGGAATCATGCTGGCAATTCGAGGACTATCAACAGCCAATAAACATTTCAAATGCCAGGTGTCAATGGCCACCAATGTGAGGTATGGAAATGAGATATCAGCCAAGTAGGAGAGTATTGGCATGGGTAGAGCAATGACTGCGGCTGGGAAGGAAGATTTCTGAAACTTTGTGCCGAAGTTATTGGAATTCATGAGTGGATTCAGCAAGTATGCAGTGGACATTTATCGTATTCCAGGAAGTGTGCTAGGAAATGGGACTTGAGAGCTACCTGAGACATGGGTTTGACTTCAAGAAGCTTATGGTCCAGTGGGACGAGACTCATTATTCCATGATGTGATAATTACTCTAATGGAGGCAAGAGGAGCTAAGAAATGCAGGAAAGATTGTGATTCATTGATCACAATGACAATAAATATCATTACCAATACTGATGTACTGCTGTTATAACACACAGACATTACTTCTCTGCGCCAGATTTGGCCTGCATGATTTTAGGGATTTCTTCTGATAATGGCATAAAGTAGGTATCCAGTATTACCTCTTTTATGTATTAGAAAACTGAGTTGGTTTTTTTAAAAAAAAATTTAACATTTATTCAGTTTTGAGAAAAGAGAGAGACAGAACACAAATGGGGAAGAAGCAGAGAGAGACAGACAGACAGACAGACAGAGAGACAGAATCTGAAGCAGGCTCCAGGCTCTGAGCTGTCAGCACACAGCCCGACATGGGGCTCGAACTCACGAACCACCAGATCATGACCTGAGCCAAAGTTGAATGCTTAACCGACTGAGCCACCCACGTGCCCCAAAAACTGAGTTTTAGGGCTTTAAAGTTACTTATACAAAAAGCCATAAGTCCTAAATAACTGATCTTGAAGACTGAAGGGTAAGTGGAGAAAGTACTTCTTCCTGTCCCATACTCTCTCCTCACTCTAGATTGCTTGAGGAGCAAGGCCGGGCGGTGGAGGACCCATCAGGGTCTGTGACCCTGCTGGCCAGTCCCTGGGAGACTTCTCACAACCCACTTCCTACTTAATTGCATGCATGCAGAGAGGACCACGGATTGTTCAAAAGGGATGAAAAATGAAACCCAAGTTTACACAATGGAAACAAGAACTGCATTGCAGCACATTTATTTTTAATTTTTCAAGATTCCGAGAAATGCAAAGTATAAATAAAGACCATGGGACTCAATCGAATTCAACATTTATTGCAATAGCATTGCAGAAAACACAAGTCACAGCACAGCTTTGTGTATTCTGCAAAGGTGGCCCACCTCCATTTGCAACTGACTTTGCTGTGAGTGATATGCAGACATGGCTGGCATCCGTAGCCTGTCTGGGGGATCAATGTGCTGCTTTGACACTGTGCGTAGCTGAGTAACTAATCACACCGGAATCCCTGGGAAACACAGTTCAGATGGCTAATGCTAACATTTGCAGAGAAACAGTTACCTACAGAGAGAAACTAATGATCACCTCCGTCAAAATAATAACAATACTGATACTTACAAGAGGAGCTCACTGCCTGACATTTAAGGGTGTGTGTCCACCGTGCTGGATCGCCAGGACACTGATCATTGTGCTATTAACGCAATAGGGTTTGGTATCTCTGCTCATGGTTGTCCTGCTCTTAGATCTGCATTTATGTAATTCATTTGATCTCATTTTATAAACCTTAGGAACTTCCTTGCCTAGAAAGAAACATTGGGGGAGCAAGTAATTTGACTTTGTTATAAATGTTAAAAGCAGACAAAAGAATTGCTCCCTACTTCTTTTGGGGGGACATGATGGATACAACACAAAAGTTCTCTCTAGCTTGTAAGATTTCAGTCCTAATAAAGCAGCATGGTGCTTCTTAACACATCAGCCTCACTTGGAAACCAATTAGAAGTGCACTTTCTGGGGCCCCACCTTGGATCTATTTCATCAGAGACTCTGGGGGTGTTTGTACATTGCAGTGAGGCCTCCAGGTGACACTGATGTACACTCACATCTGAGAACCAGTGTTGCAGCATAGTGCTTAATGGGGGAAAAAAACTATGATAATCCTGACACTCACTAAAATGGATAGCTTTCAAAATATCACTTCTATGTAAATAAAATATCTGCTTATCTGCACTTATCCTTCAAAACGAGATCCAAGGTTGTTGTTTTTTTTTCTCCTGAAAGAATTGAAAAATAGAAGGGAAGAGTGAATAAAACTTATAAAACTTGCATTGATTCCATGTCTGGTATGTGCCCAAATTTGTCCTGAGGCTTTTCATTTCAGTATCTCTACTCCTTACCAGCAACTCTATGAATCGATCAGTGTTAATCTTATTTGAAGGACCAGGAAACTGGATGATTCGAACTTACCCAAACGACAAACAAAGCTAGCTTGTGTCTTTTCTGAGGTCAGAAAGCAAATGCTTAAAGAAGTCACACAGGTGATATGAAAGAGTGAACTAGATCAGGGTGGAAACGACAACAAGTGCAAATTTGGTGGAAAAGACAGCTGAGCCTCAGCATTGATTTGGGGGGAAAGTCAGAGACGGTGGCAAACTTCTGAAGGCAGCTGCTGTTGTGGTCAAAAGTATTTTGTACCCAAGTTTGTCCAATAATCTGATTTTTTTCTCCTCCCCAGGAAACCTAACATTAAGATCTTGCATCAGATCTCTTAATTTTTAATATTAGCATTTAAATTATGTACATTAAAAAGCATTTACTTTTTTATTTAAACAGTTTTTTAATATGTATTTATTTTTGAGACTGAGGGAGACAGAGCACGAACGGGGGAGGGGCAGAGACAGAAGGAGACTCGGAATCCAAAGCAGCCTCCAGGCTCTGGGCTGTCAGCACAGAGCCAGACGCGGGCGGGGCTCAAACTCACGGATTGCGAGATCATGACCTGAGCCAAAGTCAGATGCGTAACCGACTGAGCCACCCAGGCGCCCCCAGTAAAAAGCATTTTGAATACCAGATTAAACATACCTGCTGGCCGTGTTTGTCCAAGTAGCCACTTCCGATACACTGTAATGTCAAAACCTGTGCGGTTGCCCCAGCAGCCTTTCTGACATCCATGCTTGTCTACCAGCACGAAAGAAATATTGTGGAAATCCCCCCTTGGAATTCAGTTACACATTTGTTCAGGTCAGGGTCGAGAATTTTAGCCCTTGGGGGAGATACAGAGTTCTATTTCTAACAAAGGTCACTGTGCTCAGTATATAGGGGATGGCGGGGCAGCCGTCACGGGGAAGGGCATCTAACGGGATCACTTCTTCAGTCCTCTGGACCGACAGGATGTCTGTACCAAGATGAAGGTCTCCGACACTGGCGAGACTCACCACTATCTCGTTGTCAGCCTGCAGGAGCAGCAATCAATATTTCTGTAATTACTACGCTTCCTCTTTGGCATAGCTAAAAATCCAGTCTTGTGCTAGCTTTGCAAACAAAGCTTCCCTCAATTCATCTTTTTATCCTTCTTTGCATGTTTATTAGACCATTTTGGGCTGTTCCATGCAAACTGACTGAAAGTAACCAGCAGAATGAAGCCCAATGCTGCTTGCTCTCCCCAGACTATCAAACCATCAGTGGAGACTGGACAGGTCCTGATGAAATAAATGTTGGCTGCTGACTCGTCTAATTCTGCTGCACTCCTCCGTGTCACTAGTGCGGGCTTGTCCAAGATTGAGATATTTGCAAACTGTCATCTTTCATAAATATCTGCCTTGAGTGACATTTACTCCCCCCTACACTTCTCTTTGAAATGCACCTGGCGGGTTCCTAGCCCGAGGACTTTCATTGCTTGTGATATGTGATTAGCAAGGGGGGGTTTCCTCCCCCTGGTGCCTATCCCTTCTCTCTCCCCCTCCCTTCCACCGCCCTACCCCTCCTTGACCTTCCCCCTTTCAGGCCCTCCTCCCCACCTCCTTCGGGAAAGGCCTGAGTCATAGTTGTAAAATGCTAAGGACAGCAAATTTGTCAGGCGTGTTATCATGGTAACTCCAAAAATACTTTTAAATTTAACTTGCCAAAAATACAGTGAAGTACAAACAATCAAAAGTTGGTCAAAGCATTTCCAATGAATTTCACCTCGTCTTAACACAAAATCTCCTAAAATCTCCAGGAGCCATCTCAGAATGTTAATATGCTTACACGAACAGATACTGTCTTTTTTTAAAAGCCCCTTCGGCTCTAACCTCCAACAGAAATGGAAACAGCATTTTTTAATGACAAAGTTAGTAACAATATTTATTACCATTTCCATGGCCTTTTTTTTTTCTTTAGGATTGCTAGTAAGAGCCCTCTGTAGCACCAGCCAAATGAATCAATGTGCTTGCACGTAAATGTTGGGATTATTATAAGCACTGAGATATGAAACTCAGATCTGCAACTGAAAAGGATCACTACGTTAAATGGAATTACCCCTTCTTAGAAATGAATATGGAGAGATTACAAGGTAATCAAGCATTCTCAGTTCCTAATGTATCTGATCAGATTTCCCATGCATAATTTAGCAGGGAGAGGTTTAATATCTTAATGCAGGATTATTTGTTATATATTTGGATTGGAGAAATTTTAATCAGTAGGATTAAGAGAAATTCTAATTTTCAGTGTAATCTTGGTAGATTTTGAATGCCTGTAAATAATATAACTTGCACGCAAAACTTTTAATGACCTTATTTTGCTGCAAATGTTGGCAGTATTTCAATCTACTATCAGTTGAACATTATTTTGAATCTAGTATACAATGACTAGTCTCTCTAGGTGATATGTTTATAAAAACATAAGTACTGGGGCGCCTGGGTGGTTCACTGGGTTAAGCCTCTGACTTCAGCTCAGGTCATGATCTCATGGTTGGCAAGTTTATGCCCTGCACTGGGTTCTCTGCTGTCAGCACAGAGCCTGATCAGATTGTCTGTCTGCATCCCTCCTCTGCCCCTCACCCACTGGTTCTCTAACTTTCTCAAAATAAAAAAAAAAAATAAACTTTAAAAATAAATCCCAAAGTGCAGTTTTGATCAGTGTACCAAATTGTACTCTTACCATTTACAAGTTTCAGTGCCAAAGTGTGCCAAAACAATGTGATCGATGCAATGCAATGCAGTGTAATATTATACTATACCATTTTACTCTATAACATTATAAAATAATATGAAGCATATGCTATGCTGGCTTGATTTCCACTAGAATTTTTTCATGTGCTACATAAGAATTTTAGTATGTATGTAATATGATTAGCATGTAATTAATATAAACTTATATAAGTCCTGCAATGTGCATTTTAAAATTTATTCCTTTTTAAAGCTTTACAATTTTTATTTTATATGATTCTGTTTTTATTTTATGGGCTATGATCTATTTTAATTCTATTTTGACACATATTAAACAACGATGAATTTAGAGTGAGCGATTAATAGAAACTTAAGGAGTCTTTGATCTGAGAAGTATAATTTAACCATGCTTTGCAGATAAAAATTATGAACATCCACGGAAAAGAAAAAGTTCATAAATATTAATTCATTTTCACGTATCTCATTGTTTATGGAGATATTTATCCTATTCAATTAAAATGTCCACATTAGCAGGTAATTTCCTTTCTGCAAATTCTATTCCTACTGGAAAGCCAAGATGAGATCCCATCTACTCAGTGTCACTCAATTGGCAGAATTTGGCATTTCAATCATCAGTCATGTCAGTCAGTGAACGATTCTAACCAGCGTCACCAATTTTATCCGAGGCATTCCTCCCAGGCTGTCTGGAAAGTAAGTGGTACAACTCCCATGTTTCAGATGTTTAAACTCAACTTCAGAGACTTCAAGAAACTTGTCTCCAAAGTCTAATGTGCATATGGTTGGCCGGCAGTGGACCCAGGACATGGTCCGCCCCACCGTCCATACCATTTTCTCTCAGGTGATTGGCCTTCGTGACCGCGCTAACTCAGTACAGTGTCACGATCCAGAGATCCAGCAATTCTAAATCTTACATACATATTTTACTTTGGATCATGTTCGAAGCTTTCGAAAGCTAGAATTTTTATTTTATTTTGTTTTTTTTATTTACATTATTTTAGTGTATTTATTTAAAAATTTTTAATGTTTATTTATTTATTTATTTATTTATTTATTTTTGAGAGAGAAAGAGAGAGAAAGACAGAGTGCAAGCTGGGGAGGGTCAGAGAGAGAGGGAGACACAGAATCCGAAGCAGGCTCCAGGCTCTGAGCTGTCAGCACAGAGCCCGACACGGGGCTGGAACTCATGAACGGCGAGATCATGACCTAAGCCGAAGTCAGAAGCTCAACTTACTAAGCCACATGGGCGCCCTATTTATTTTTTGACGGAGAGAGAGAGAGAGAGCAAGGGAGTGGCGGAGAGAGAGGGAGAGCAAGAATCCCAAGAAGGTTCCACACTGTGAGTGGAGAGCCCTGTGTGGGGCTTGAACTCACAAACTGTGAGATCATGACCTGAGCCGAAATCAAGAGTGGGACACTCCAATGACTGAACCACCCAGGTTCCCCCCTCATATATATATTTTCAAATATTTTTTTTTTAGAGCATTTTTTTATTTAGTTTTGGAGTGGAACGTACGGAGATTTCCAGTATGCCCCGCACACATGCACAGCCTCTCCCTGTGTCACCATCCCACACTCAGAGTGGCACATCTGTGACAACTAGTGCATCTACATTGACAACCTCATCATCACCCCAATACCATGGTTCACCTTAGTGTTCACTCTTGGTGGTGTACATTCTCTGGATTTGGACAAACATATGATGACATATATCCACCATTATAGTACCGTACAGAATATTCTCACTGTCCTAAAAAGCTTCTGTGTTCCACCTGTTCATCCATCTTTCCCCCAACCTTTTACAACCACTGACCTTTTCACTGTCTTTAGTTGTGCCTTTTCTAAAATGTCACATAGGTATAATCATATAGTATATAGATTATTCAGACTAAACCTGTATACTTTTTCTCTCTTCAGGATTTTGCTCTTGAGGCTTTGATGGTTCTAGAATACAATTCCTTGCTAAAGCCCTGAGGAGATAGGGCATGAACAGGATCTTTTTAAAATGTTGCTATAGTTGGTTTGTTCACAGGTATTCCTTGTTCATGGACATATATGATCAAAAATTAAATGACCACCTATCAGGAATATCAAGGAAGATATTCTTGTCCCGGGAAAGAGGTGACTATTATAGATTTAGATCACTCCGGAGATCCTTCCAGCTCTGAGATTACAAGTCTGTAGAAAACTTACGACTTCATTGATCTTTTCATTTTCCTTCTTTCTTTCTTTTCTCTCTCTCTTCCTTCCTTTCTTCTTTCCTTTCTTTCTTTGTCTCTTTCTTTCTTTGTCTCTTTCTTTCTTTGTCTCTTTCTTTCTTTCTTTCTTTCTTTCTCTCTTTCTCTCTTTCTCTCTTTCTCTCTTTCTCTCTTTCTCTCTCTCTCTCTCTCCCTTCCTTCCTTCCTTCCTTCCTTCCTTCCTTCCTTCCTTCCTTCCTTCCTTTCTTTCTTCCTTTCATTTCTTATCTCCACACCCAAAGTGGGGCTTGAACTCATGAGCCTGAGATTGAGAGTCCCATGCTCTAACACCTGAACCAACCAGGTAGTCCCTCCTTTATTAACCCTTTAATAAAACTTGTATTTATGCATTTCTTAAAGCATTTTCTGTGGATCTGGTGGAGATTTTTTTTATGCTACTAACTTACATTTTCAATAGACAGTTGAACGACACTGCAAATATTTTGTCTCCATTTACAGATTCTGCCCACTATCAGAAAGTAGAGTGTCCCTATGAAACTTTTATTAAGCTGACATGGTGCAAAGCAAAAAAGTAATTGCCATTAGTTTATATAAAAAATATTTTGAGCATTTCCAGACCCTAAAAATAACCTCGCTTAGGCTTTTCTGATAGCTTAGGACTGAGGTTGCTAATGGATGCACAACATAAATCAAGATAAGATGCTCACAGACATGGTTCAAAGCTCTGGCAGCTTGATGCTGAGATGCTGAGTGTAGTTTCCAAGGAAGCAGTGGTGTGGGACACTCTCCCTGAGAGGGGTGCCCACTGTCTCTATAACAGTTCGCCACCAATCCAGTGCTGAATGCTATTTTCGCTCTTTGTAAAAACATCCTCTTTGGGGCGCCTGGGTGGCTCAGTCGGTTGAGCGTTTGACTTTGGCTCAAGTCATGATCTCACGGTTTGTGAGTTCGAGCCCGTGTCAGGCTCTGTGCTGACAGCTAGGAGCCTGAAGCCTGTTTCGGGTTGTGTGTTTCCCTCTCTCTCTGCTCCCCTGCTCATGCTCTGTCTCTCCCTCTCTCTCTCAGAAATAAAATAAACATTTAAAAAAATCCTCTTCAGATTTCTTTCAGGTAGAGAAAACAGGTACCCATGCAGGTCTTTCATAAAAACAAGGTGGCTTAACAGAGATTCCTGTATTTGTCTGACTCAGAGGCATAGAGTGAGGGGGATGAAGGTGGGACAGACTTCTCTTACAATAAACCAATAATAAACCTATTAAGGAGATCTTTTCTTTTTCTGTGGGTCTTTCAATTTAATTCTGAGATCTGTTATTGAATGATTATCTTTGTATCATAGAAAAGGCATATATCAATTCAGTGATGAATTTCCACCAACAAGGAGGCAAGTAGTATATACTTCTTGAAGAGACTTTTGAGTTATTACACATGCTTATAATAATATAACTTATAATAATACATGCTTATCAACTGCCTTCATGTGTGGGTTTTAATTAGTCGTTTTGTTATTCTGTTGCTCAGTTTTCTTGGTGGTTAGTTATTGAATCCACTTTCTGAAACTTGGGCATTTTGCTTCAAGTTGAACAGCCAAGTGAGAAAACTACCTCTTTCCATTTAAAACAGGGTGTTTTCTTGGTCAGAAAGCGCTCATTAAAAATACAAAAAATATTAAAACATACATATTAAGATGACATTAAGGATTTGAGGAAGGGTTATAGTCCCCTTAGTAAGTTCGTATATATTGACACTATCACTGAATTGATGCTTCTTTTTTTTAATGTTTTATTTATTTCGAGAGAGAGAGAGATACAGCATGAGCAAAGGAGGGTCAGAGAGAGAGGAAGGCACAGAATCCAAAGACAGGCTCCAGGCTCTGAGCTAACCGTCAGCACAGAGCC
Source organism: Crocuta crocuta (assembly GCF_008692635.1). Taxonomy (NCBI): domain Eukaryota; kingdom Metazoa; phylum Chordata; class Mammalia; order Carnivora; family Hyaenidae; genus Crocuta; species Crocuta crocuta. The sequence continues at coordinate 3,697,876 of NW_027529641.1, read as the reverse complement.
CGATGCGGGGCTCGAACCCATGAACCATGAGATCATGACCTGAGCTGAAGTAGAATGCTTAACCGATTGAGCCACCCAGGCACCCCTGAATTGATGCTTCTAAGGTGATTTCAAAGGTTGAGATCGTTATGATACTTTTGCCTGTTCCTAGCTAGCAACATTGAGAAAGTTCTTTTTATTTAAATATATTTATTAATTTTGAGAGAGAGTGTGTGTGCAAGAAAGTGGGGGATCGGCAGAGAGAGAGGGAGAGAGAATCCCAAGCAGACTTTGCGCTGCCAGTATGGAGCCCAACATGGGCCTTGGATCACATACACTGCGAGATCATGACCTGAGCCAAAATCAAGAGTTGGACAATTAACTGACTGAGTCACCCAGGTGCCCCAAGGCAGGTCTTCTTTAAATCTCTGCTCCCTCTGTAGACTCAAGGAGTAAAGTCCATGTTTATTTGGGAGAAAAAAGAAAAACCTTAAGTATATAATATAGATGCATTTTTCCTTTCAAATGTTGTTTGCCAATGTTAATCATGTCAAAACCTTTGACATAACAACTACTTGCTTAGTGAAAAGAAAGCTAAGGACTGGAGTCACTCTTACAGGAAAAACATTTTCCCCACTTCTTCCACCTAAAAGGACCTTGTAAATTGGGTGGACAATCACAGAGTTAACCTAGCCCTTTGGTTGGCCCAAAGTAGGTGATCATTCATTACACATTAATTGAATAAGGAAATAAATTATTCCATGAAAGAATACATTGGAATGATTGATAGGTTGAGAACTATCTTAGCTACCATTTCATTTTATCTTTCAGTACCATATCAGTTTGACTTCGGAATCATGGCCATATTAATTGTAAAATATCTACTACCTGAAAGGCTTTTCGCTATGTGCCCGAATGGACACAAGAATAAATAAGACGGACTTCTTGACCCACACAAGGAGCAGACAGAAGAGCAATGTTTTCTTTTGTAGATATAGTCAATCTTGAAAGACTTGAATTCTACTGCAAGAAAATAGCAGTTGTCACTGTAGAGCAGAGTCTCTGGACCTATGAGTTCATAGTGTGCTTCTTTTGTGATTTCACTGCTATCAAATAGAACATTCCATATTTATTTTGCAGTGAGAACTTTCAGTGCATTGCCTGCATTTGAAAACCTCACTTGCAAATGTGGATGCCTGTTTCCAATGGCCAGATGGATCTTGACTACATGCCAAGTATTGTTTAGGGCCCATGAAATTCATTAGGATTGTTACCTCTGGCATGATATAAGAGGGGGAAAAAAATCCTTGCCCAAGAAGAAACCTCCTCTCTTGCCTTTCATTTGGCTTTCTGAGTCAATGATGTGAAAGTTTAAGTGTTTGATCTGAATTAATAGGGAGACCAGATGAACTCTAGGGTCCCTTCTCACTTCATATTTTGAGGTACAAATGCTTCCGTGATTGTTTACTGTATAATGTAATTCGCTTGCCTAAAACCACATGACTACTTCTTTTTTCTAAGTAACCCTCTTCTAAGTGTGCCCCAAACGTTGATGTTGGCTTTGGTGTGAATGGGCCACTTCTACCAGGGGTAGACTCGTGTTGTTCAAAAACATACACTCGCGGCTCCACATTAGTGTGAGTATGAGTCTTATATCTATTTCTCTCTATGTAGAGGTGATTTGAAATCTGAACACTGCCCTCCCAACACACAAACACAGACATACACAAAGACCCACACATATGCCATTTCTCCTCCCAGTTCATCAAATTCAAAGGGTTGACTAGGAACTAAATTCCACACCATGGGAGGGATTTCTGGTCCTTGGGACACACACACACACACACACACACACACACACACAGACTGCTCATTCACGGGAAAAATGGAATGAGTCCCCAGAAAATTAAATCGCAAGCAACAGTTCATCCATTACCATCGCTAGTCTTGAACCTTTGTTTCCTGTTTCTTTTGTATTTTTTTTCTGGGTTATTTTCTCACTTGTGATGAAAATAAACATAAAAACAGGGAATACAGATATCATGTAATATTTTTCTAATGTTTTCAATTAAGCAGCAGCTGCTGTTACCAAGCTGTCATCTCTGTTGCTATGGGGGTTTTGTGTGTGTGCCAGCGCAGGACTGGCTACTTTAATATACCAATCCTATTGCCGGGGCTGTTGTGTGTAACCTACGTTAATACTATTAATTTAAGAGTTGAAAAAGGACTGCCATCTTTTCTGTTAAATCTCCGCATGGTGGAGAGCTTGGGATCTCTTTATAAGCAACCCGTTAAGACCTCCAGGGGTCCGATGTGATTTACGGGACAAGGGGAATCCAAGACTTAAGAATCTTCTTGGTGGTTTGAGAGCCACTGTCTGCAATGTTTCTTTGGCTTCCCCATGTCACTGAACTTGACCCTCTCTGAAGGTAACTCAAGTCAAGCGAGTGCTTGACTTTCAGCACATAGTTTGTGAGACCCGGCGCTTCAGGCATGCAGGGCTGCCTACAGCGAGGAACCTCTCAGAGAACAGACATAATTCAAGAGCTAAACCTCACAGATTCAGTTCTTGGCACAAAGTCTGGTATGCCAGAAGTGTTGGAAAAGATTTTTGCTCAATTAATGAATTAATTCAATGAACATTATATTATAACCCAGGTTTTCAGTTTCTTTAAAATGTGAGTATAGTAAATCTTTCCTCCACTGAACCTCTTGTGCCCTCCCTCATCTAGACTTGTGAAGTTCAGGGGTGCCTGGGTGGCTCAGTCGGTTAAGCGTCCGACTTCAGCTCAGGTTGTGATCTCACAGTTTATGAGTTCTAGCCCTGTGTCAGGCCCTGTGCTGACAGCTCAGAGCCTGGAGCCTGCTTCGGATTCTGTGTCTTTTTTTCTCTCTGCCCCTCCCCTGCTTGCATTCTGTCTCTCTGTCTCAAAAATAAACAACATTAAAATTTAAAAAACAAAATAGACTTGTGAAGTTCAAAGTAGCAAATTGCTACTTTGAGAATGAATAGGCTTCTTCCTTCTTCTTTTTTCTTTTTAATCCCCAAGTCCTACAGCACATCTCAAAATTGACAGAGGAGTCTCTTTTGCCTATCCCAGAATGAAGAGAGTCTCCCTGGGCTTTGAGGGTGCTACTCGGATATTACAGCCTTAGTATCTGTGACCTGGTTTGTTTTGTCCTTCAGCTGAACCCACCAACTAAAGTAAAGCTCTGGATAAACTACTGGGGGGTAAGGACATGATAGACTTCATATCTGATGCCGTATTGTGATTAGATTGCCATCTCACTGAGAACAGGTGTTATGTCTTCTGTCTCTTTAGAAGCCCCATGCTGTCTTGAATACAATAAATACTCAATAAATGCACTAATTATGTGAGATTAGAGTAGAGGCTATATCAGCCCTCCACACACTGCCCTCCATTTATATGTGGTCACAGTCACTAACACTGCTCCAGACTTCTCATCCTTTACCTGTGCTTCTTTCTGTTTCAAAACAGTTGAAGATCTAATGTGATTTTATCCTCAGATCAGTTTTTGTGCCTATACATGTTTCATGATCAAATGTCTTTCCCTAAACTGATTATTGAGAGAGCCAGGGATAGGATTTAGGTTTCCTGAATGTACAATGGGCAGGTCAGTAAGAAATCAAACTTTGCTGAGACCAGGCACATTCCTGGGGTTGTTTGTTACTGAAGCATAACCTGTAGCTTTTCCTGACTGATGCAGCATTCTTTCAACCACACTATTTTGATGTTTATTCATAATATCTCATCCCTTTCTTTGGTGATTTCTGTGTCATCTGTGTGTTTACCTTTATTCTTGCCTGTCAAGTATATAAACATTATAAATAATGATTAGTTCAAAATATCTCTGTACCAAACTAGAGGTAAATAAATGTTATCATCCCAATTTCCTCTATTATTATCTTTTATATAATTGTATTAAGTTCATGTATAGATTTCACTCTGCCCTACTCTCCTTCAAAGCACTAGAGTGAATTTGGACATAATAGAAACAGGAACTGGAAGTAAGGTGGACTTCATGTGGGTCCAGGTCTACCACTTACTAGTCTGTGATAATGGGCTAGGTCTCCAAGGCTCAAGTTGCCCTTCTGTGAAATGGGAATAATAATATAATTTCCTTACTTCATAGAATTTGGAAAGTGAAAGACAGAATATACATAAACTTTACCTGTAAAAGGTAATGTCTTGTATAAATAGAATGTCATATCCTATATTTCCTGCCTCTCTCCTCCCAGGCTCGTAGTGAGAAGTTAGAAGTGGCCATGCAACTTTCTTTTGACAATGAAATGTGTACCACTACGGGGTACACGATTTAAAAATCCAAGGAGTGATTATTTAAGTTCTTTTTATTTGCCATGGCCTTCAGTGGTGCTCCAGATGGGGGTCTTCCATCAATCTAGGATATAGGTTTTATCTCAGAATAAGTGGTGACTGCCTGTAGTGCTAAGTTGTATGTTGTTAGATGGCATTTGGAGTCAGCTGGGAGACTGCAGGGATTGATTAGACATGTCTGCATTGGATGAGAAAGAGGAGACTGTGTGAATGTGAATACCACTGTGTTCAACAAATAAGAATCCAGATCCTTTTTATTTTTTTAACTTTTTTAAATGTTTTATTTATCTTTGAGAGAGAGAGAGAGAGCGTGAGCAGGGGAGGGTCAGAGAGAGAGAGAGAGAGAGAGAGAGATACAGAATATGAAACAGGCTCCAGGCTCTGAGCGAGCTGTCAGCACAGACCCCGGCGAGGGGCTTGAACCCATGAACTGTGAGATCATGACCTGAGCTGAAGTCACAAGCTTAGCCGACTGAGCCACCCAGATGGCCCCCAAATCCTTTTTAAAAATGAGAAACTCGGACACAAAGATAAGTGACTTGATTAGGGTTGCATAGTTAGACAAGAGTATGATTATTATTATTTTTTTCTATTTGTGTTGTCTGTTTACAGGAGAGTGTAGATGTAGTTTAGAAGATGGGGTAAACAAAATCATATGACTCAAACAGAAAAGGAAGGCTTAAATCATGGACATTGAAAGGAACAAATCTTGCCAAATGTGAAGGCTGTTGGTATGGTTATTCTCAACAAGTAAAGTATCTAATTCTGAGGTTTCTGGAAGTCAAGATCCTTCTAAATTATTGGTGTTAACATATGGCTTCAGCTATCTTTGGCAGGTCACATTATCACATGCACAAACACAGCCGTACAATGAACCTACTTCTGCCAGACAGGATTGTAAAACCAATGGCATCAAAGCACTGAAGTTTCCTGGGACTGTGGGAGGAGTTAGAACTGAATTAGCTTCAACTTATCAGGTCCTTCCAAAGATGGATAATGTACCTGTTCCTGATGAAATATGATTTATCAGAAACTGGCTGAATTAACACGTATCTTAACAAATCCTTGAAGGGAACACAGTTACCAACGTAGCAACTGGAAAATGGTTCATTCATGAGCACCGTGTTTCTGCTGTGCTCATCAGAGGAAGCTCAGACCTGGCCAATTAGATGGCCTTCTCTTTCCCTTTCCATTCTGGTTGCCTACCTCAGGGACTTCAACTCCAACAAAACTGCAAACAAGCCTGAACATTTGATATTTGAGATGGATATCAGAATTGGAAACAAGCCCGATCATCAACTCGATGAAAACACTGACTCAATTTATCACTCAGTGATTTTCATACACATTTTAAAAGATAAGGATTCTTTAAAAAAATATAATACTATTTTATCACCTAAAGACATCAATAATTTCTTACTATTTTAAAGTATCTGTCAGTGTTCATATTTCCTTGATTGTATCATAGTTTTTATTTTCTTTTATTTAGAGAGAGAGAGAGAAAGAGACCATGGAGGAGAGGCAGAGAGAGAGGAAGAAAGAGAATCCCAAGCAGGCTTCACACTGTCAATTTGGAGTCCAACACAGGGCTTGATCCCATGAACCATGAGATCATGACCCAGGCCAAAATTGAGAGTCTGACACTCAACCTACTGAGCCACCCAGGTGCCCCTATGGTATACAGCAGAGCTTAGCCATCTGGTATAACTATGCAACAACATGGATGAACATTGAAGACATTATGCTAAGTGCAATAAACCCACCACAGAAGAACAAATACTGCCTTGTATTTGTTCCACTTGTATGAGGTTTGTCAAACAGTCAAACACACAGAAGCTGCCAGAGGCTGAGCCGGGGAGAGGAAATGGGGAGTCTTACTAACTCCTGTAGTGTAGAGTTCTCTCTACCTATTTTTTCCTTACAATTTACATTTTACCAAACCTGAAAATTTTTTCCCTGTAAAATTATCCACATTCTGAACTTTGGTAATTTTCGTCTCTGTTCTCTCATTTCTGGAACTCCTGTTAAAGCGCTTGTTGGATCAGAGGATTCTCAGATTCAGGGTCAATTATTTGGCAAAAATATTTCATAGGTAGTAGTGTGTATTTTCATTAGGAAACATAATATCTGGCATTCACACACACGCGCACGTGTGTGTGATGTCTGGGTTTACTCATTTATTTTATTTTATTTAAAAAAAATTAATGTTTTTTATTTGTTTCTGAGAGAGGGAGAGAGGCAGCGTGAGCAGGGGAGGGTCAGAGAGAGAGGGAGACACAGAATCTGAACCAGGCTCTAGGCTCTGAGCTAGCTGTCAGCATAGAGCCCCATACAGGCTGGAACCCACGAATTGTGAGATCATGATCTGAGCCAAAGTCGAACGCTTAACTGACTGAATCACCCAGGCACCTCTCATTTATTTTAAATTCCCCGTTAGCTCTAAGCCAGGGAAAGCATTACGCTTTTGGAGTCTAAGAGTCTCTGAGATCTTGTAGCTGATCACCCAGTGGCTTTTTCTTTTTTTTAATGTTTTTTTTAAATGTTTTATTTATTTTTGAGAGAGAAAGAGAGATAGAGACAGCGTGAGTAGGGGAGGATCAGAGAGAGAGGGATACACAGACTTCGAAGCAGGCTCCAGGCTCTGAGCTAGCTGTCAGCACAGAGCCCGACGTGGGGCTCGAAACCACAAACCGTGAGATCATGACCCCAGCTAAAGTCGGATGCCCAACCGACTGAGCCACCCAGGTGCCCTGACCCAGTGGCTTTTTCTAACAAACTAAGTGCTTTGGAAAGATGGAGTGATTTTTGTAAAACTAATCAAGAAATTTCTCAATAATAAGAAAAAAACCCCTCATACCAATGTGTAAACCATGCGAAATCACTCATTGTAAGTTCACTTTTGTTATTAAGAGCTGTAAGTAAAAAATAAATAACAACAATAATATCAATGTATCATTTATCAAGGACTCATTATATAATAGTGATTGTTCTAAGCTCTTTATATTGTGTGTGTATGTATATATATTGTGTGAATAAATGTAAATATATGTGTGTACTTACATATATATACAACCTTTTAATTCTGATAAGGTACAACCAAGGTTTCTATTTTTTCATCTATTTACTGAACTGCTGCTATCAGCTAGGCACTGCTCTGGAGGCAGGATTCATAACATTATCACTTACTCAAAGTCAAGGAGAAGATTTAAATTTTAGGGGACTAATTAAAGAGCCTAAGGTGTATCCATTCAGTGGAACATAGAACAACTATAACATGAAATGGGAAACATCTTCACATCATTATGTAGCTAATCTTCAGCATGTATTTTTAAGTTAGAAAAAGCAAACTGGAGAAAAGTATTTATAGCATTTATAAAGTATTTACATCTTAGGCATCATAGTACCTAAAAATATGAAGATATTCTTCATATATATAAGTACACATTTATATACATACATATTTAAATAATGGAAGGATGAATCAAAATTAAAAAAAAAGAAAAAACAGAGTTGGAGGAGATATCAAGCAAGGTGAGGGGCTAGAAAGGGTAGTTAGTTTCCTTTGATCATATCCCTTGTTTTGTAAATGTGTCAAAGGAAGGAATAACCTCTAGGGGGTTTATCATGGAATAGAAAGAAAGCAAAAGAACTAAGAAAGTAGAGCTAATCAAATGAATAGAAATTTAAAAGAACATAATTGATGACTAATTTTGAATAATATAATTATTAATGGTTAATTTTATTGTGTAAATTGTATTTATATAAATATTTATTATATAAATTTACTAATACTAAATTAATTTCTTAGAAAACCATGAAAAATGATACATCTATAAAACACCATCATCCAGATGTCTTAAAAATTGAAACTTTGTTGAAGTAAAAGAAAACATGAAATAGGTAAGTGTCAAAAGGGCACAATTGAGGAGAAATTGATGATCTCAAAGGTCATTCTGAAGGCCCCCTATGAGAACACAGTGCAAAAGAATAAAGAGATGCAAAAACTGTGGATGAAAATTTAAGAGACATGGAGAACATACCTAGAAATCTCTATCTCCTTAGGGACATGTAGGTGGAGTGAAGCTGTTCTTGAAACAGCAATAAGAGAATATTCCCACATTAAAGGAAGACAGATAAACTTAGGGGCATATAGTGGCTCAGTTGGTAAGTTTCCAACTTTGGCTCAGGTCATGATCTCATGGTTCATAGGTTTGGGCCCTGGATTGGGCTCTGTGCTGACAGCTCAGAGCTTGGAGCCTGCTTTAGATTCTGTGTCTTCCTCTCTCTCTGCCCCTCCCCCAGTTGTGCTCTCTCTCTCTCAAAAATAAATAAACATTAAAAAATTTTTGAAAAAAGAGACAAGCTTCAACTAGGGACACACTCTAATTCCAGAAACACACTCACACACACACACACACACACACACACACACACACAAATATATCACAATGAAATTTTAGAAGTTGGAGGTTAAAGACGGAATTTGTTAAAGAGGACATACACACACACACACACACACAGATACATACAATCACACATTTTCTCCTATACAACAGATAGTGCACAAAGCAAAACGAATCTACTATTTGTACCTGGCCTTTCCTATAAGACAAGCTAAGAAAGCAAGTCTTTGTAATTGTGTTCAACAGATCACCTACCATCCAGCAAGGCCCCAGCCTGTTTCCTGCAGTTGATGAGCATAAAACCAAAAGGCCGAAGCTCTGAAGACAGCCTCCATTGATTCACAGCTTGCCTTGGGACCAAGGACCTCCTCCTAAATAGATACCATCATAGTGCAGGGAAGGTACCAACCAAGGATAGGTTTGGCCTTCCCAGCAAATAGCTGTGGGACTCTGGGCAACTTCCTGAACCTTGCTAAGCTCCCAGTTTCTTGGGTATAAAGGTAGGAGATGAATTTGCTGGTCTCTGCAGGATGCTCTACCTTTACCAGTCCATGTTCAATGACATGCATTTGCTCCTCTGGTGTTATTTTTCACAACATTTTCTTCACTTGTGAAAGTGCCTGATATGGAGCGCATCATGCATTCTTCCAGAAATTCTTCCAGGAATTTTCTGCTTTCTCACTTTACCAGACAATCTATGTTGTTTGTGGCTTGATTCTTGTCAGATAAGTGTCTATCTTTTTCCATAAGATCCTGTGTTGACCAAAAGTCTTTAACTCATGTAACAAGAGGATTTCTCCACTGGCAGGAGATTTCTATTAAAAAAAAAAATGAAGCTTCCAGGATGTGATGCTTTTTGGACATTTATGGAGCAAGGCCATTGTACTGAATGCACTGAACTATGCATTAGGGACCCCTTCACCCTCTGGCTACTTTTCTATCTATTTAGGATTCCAGGGGTAGAGTTATAATGGCATGCTATCTCCTAAGGGCCATATTTCATGTTGATATGATACCTCAGGAATAGAAAAAAATTATTGAATGATTGCTTACTGAGCACCTTCTCTGTGCCAGACACTTTGATAATGAAAGCCTTCAGCAATAGCAGAAGGTGGGTGTTATTTCTTCTTTACAGGTACTGAAATTAAAGGTCAGAATGCTAGCCATTTGGCCAACCGAAAGCTCTACTCCATCTTGCTTCTTCAGAGCTACAAAATTGCAATGTGTCCTCACAATGGTAATTCTCAGTAGTGGGGCCCAACACTTGGGAGTAATGCATTGTGGGAAGAGCAGAGCTTTAGACCTACGAAAACAATTTTTCCTTTTGCATGATTTCTTACCATCGACAGTAGCATATTTTGAATATCTTTTAAAATGGTTTTGACCAATATCAAGATGGCATTTAACATAACAAGATAAAACTTGCTTCATTTATTTATTTTTCTAATAAAGTCCACCTAACAAAAGTTTTCCTTCTAACCCGTAGGCACAGAGCCAAGATCAGAAGGGGTCCTTGTACAAAAAGTTAAGCAAGGCATACTTTCATCTGTAGTTTTCTGTTATCTGAATGATACCTTGATTTTGGGGACCAACCCCCATTCTTCCGTTTTGGGAGCTATTGAAACAACGTGCTTGCATGCTTCCACTTCAAATTTCTTATGTTTGGACCCTGTTTCTTTAACATGGTAGATTCTTAATGCTTTTTGTTTAAATATCGGACATTGCCTCTTGACACTTTGATGGGCGATGCCATTTTGTGGCTGATTAATGTGTCCCAGCCATTTAATAAAGGCCAGAAGCAGGTTAGAGACAGTGCTCAACGTCCTCCAAGAAGATAGTCTTAAATTTTTGTCGATGTTGGTGAAACAGAAGTGCAAACAGGTCAGGTTAAATTTCTTAGCAGCAGGGCGACATTAAAAGAGGTTTTCGAAGTTACCTCACCTTTAATAAAATGAAGTCATCTTATATATTAATATATTAATATTACAGCTGGGTTTAAACTCATGTAGACCAAGCTTTACTTAATAGTTAAATCAAATTGAATCTCAGATTTTATGAGTGATAAAATGACAATAAAACGGGTCTGGTCAGTAAAGATAATAACACGATTCAGTACTTTGGATGTAAGTGTTTAAGGTTTCTATGATAAAACTGTAATTTTATACCCCAAAGTGTGTTAATAACATTAAGTGAGGTAATAGGCAAAGTGCACTGACAATGTAATACCCACAGGACCACAGTAATAGAAATAATTTATAATGTATCAGCAATAAAATCTTTAATGTTATCTCAATTCGGGCCAGGCACCATATCTGGGGTTTCAGATTACACGTGTCCCTAACCCTCCCCCTGTTATGGACACAAGTGTTAACCTAAAATAATTAAGAAAATGGTTTTCAGAGTGCAGAAATCTCTCACAATTATGGGCATAATACCATCCTATTAACTATTTCCATCCTGATCCATTTATGTTTGATTGATGGAATTTGATCCCAAAGTTTGTAAGGTAAGCATTTCTAACAATAATCCCGAGAGTCACTTTAATTCACTCTTGGCTTTCTTTATTCCAAACAGAACCAATTCCTAGCTTTTAAAGTCTATAAAGGAATGGTTTTTCAAAGACAGAAGAGCCAGTTCTTTGTGTGACTATAAAATTATTTGATTTTGTAAAATCCTGGTTTGATGGTTTAATTGGTCTGAGGCTGAATTCACAAATTGTATCTTTCTTTGAATCATCCTCCCCCAAACAAATGTTCTCCTAATGATGAAAAATTAAACAATTATATTGGGTGACTTTAATTAGCATAGGTTAAGTCAGGAGTATTTTTTTTCTTTTAACTGGCTTTACAGTTTGCACATTTAAGGAAACAGTCTATAACGCACATATCATTTAACAGGACAATAGTATTCTGTTTGGTTTAAAAGTACATTTTTAAAAAGTATGGGAAAACTTGAGGTTCAGTTCCTAAAGTTTCATCCCATTTTTCTTTCTCTTCCTTTCTCCCTTTCTCCCTTCCTTCCTTCCTTCCTTTTTTCCTTCCTTTCCTTCCTCCCTCCCTTCCTCCTTTTTTATCTTGAATGCATTCTAAATATTCATCTTATTGACTCTAAAATCCATGAGAAAATCTCTGGAATTCCCATGGTTGAACATTTAAACTAACTATAATAATGATAATGATCATCATAACAGCTTATGCTTATGGAGTTTACTATGAGCACAACTTTAAATGACATTTAAAACAAATTTAATGTCATAAGAACTTTATCATTATCCCGATTTCATCTGAGAGGGAACCGGGAGAAGAACTTAAAATTACTCTCCCAAGGCTCCTGAGCAACAGATGGCAAAGCTACTAGTACATGGAGCCATTCTAGAGCTGATGCTCCTGAACCACCCATCACATTGCTTCTGTCTCTTTCAGAAGCCTTCCTTAAATTCCCCATATGTGTGTGTGTGTGTTTGTGTGTGTGTGTAGTGTTTCACATAAGGTTTTCCTGCCTACATGTAACCAGAATAGCTTTCTTGGCAGAAAATCCTTAGCATTTCTGAGTATTTGTTTGTTGATTATCTCTGGTGGTGGGGGATATGCTCAAAGGATAGGGAAAACCAGGGGAAGATCTCCAGAAGCAAGTTCTTTTTTTTTTTTTTTTTTTAGTGTTTATTTATTTATTTTGAAAGAGAGAGAGAGCATGTTGGGGAGGGGCAGAGAGAGAGGCAGACACAGAATCCCAAGCAGGCTCCATGCTGTCAGTGCAGAGCCTTATTCGAGGCTTGATCTCATGACCCATGAGATCATGATCTGAGCCAAAATCAAGAGTTGGACGCTTAATCAACTGAGCCATTCAGGCGCCCCTCTAGAAGCAAGTTCTATCAGCCTCACTGGCACTTTGTCTCTACAAAATTGTTTTGCTTCAACTTCAGGTACAACTCAAGTGCTCGGGCCAGTCATGTCTTCAGGAGGACTTCTATAGTTCAGCATTAAATCTACTTCTTGGAAATCTTGCTCGGCCCACCACATACCCCAGGCCCAGGAGAGAAGAAACCTACCCATATATCCCTGAATGTCAAGTTGCTCTCTGGAAGACTTTCCTGGAACTCTGTTTATACATACATGCAGTTCTCTTGCCTCCACAGAAATGGATTTCAGCTTCTGGATCTGAGGTCCAAGAACTTTTTGCCTGTTGCCACGTGTGTCCAATTGCTGCTTCTGGACTTCTTGCATGCATGTTTGTAAAATGCCAGAAGAGGTGATAGAGATGTTAATTATAAGTCTATTTCTGCTCTATGCTCCAGGTCCTATCTCCTGCTGCACTGAATGGACCTTCCCTAGAAGATGGATAATCGGAGGGAGGGAGCTGATGGACTCTGGTTCCTGTAATGAGGGTGAACTGAGTCAAGGAAGCTTGGTTTTGGTCAAGGAAGCTTGGTTTTGTCAGATGTGCTGAAGCTCAAACCTGAATCTTACTTACATATGGAGGGATCTTGGCCACTTCTGAAATCTAAGTTCCTTAATCCTTAAAATAAAAATAATCATTCTTTCTTCTGAGGGTTGCTCTGAGGTTGACATATGTGGTGATTGGCACGGGGGTGAGGGATGCCCATATAGGTGGTTCCCATCTTTCTTCTCTAGTTTTCTTCTTCTCCCAATCCAAACCCATCTACTTACTGACACCTGAGCTCCTAGACATTGCCTGTAGAAGGGAGCCCTGCTGCTAAAGAGATGAATGATCCAGGGGCACCTGGGTGGCTCAGTAGGTTGACCATCTGATTTCAGCTCAGGTCACGGTCTTGCAGTTCCTGAGTTCAAACCCTGCATAGGGCTCTGTTCTGATACCTCGGAGCCTGGAGCCTGCTTTGGATTCTGTGTGCGTCTCTCTCTCTGCCTCTCCCCGATATGCTCTGTTTCTTTCTCTTTTTCAAAAATAATTAAACGTTATAAAAAAAGAGATGAATGATCTTTTTAATGTTTATTTTTTGAGAGAAAGAGAGAGAGATCACGAGCGAGAGAGGGGCAGAGAGATTGGAGACACAGAATCTGAAGCAGGCTCCAGGCTCTGAGCTGTCAGCACAGAGCCCGATGTGGGGCTCCAACTCACCAACAGTGAGATCATGACCTGAGCCGAAATTGGAAGCATAGCTGACTGAGCCACCCAGATGCCCTGAGATGAATTAACTAACTGAGCTAACTGTGGCCTAGCCCTGGGATTTTGAATCTAGATGCATAAGATCTAAATATTCATACCATACACTTTGTTCATAAGGCTCAGCTGAATGCCACTGTCAACATGGAAGCCTCCCATGAAAGAAACAAGTATATCACAGATATTTTCTTTTTTCCATATGCTGGGCCTGCACTGAAGCCCAAAGTATTGGAGGGAGAAACTTCGTACTGGCCATGCGGTAACCACGTTGCACTGATTCAGGTTTCTAGGAAACCCATGAGCAAGTTTAGAGAGGATGCTCTGTGTTTATGGAACAGAAAATCCCCCACCTGCCACTTGGATGTGACCGTGGTCCATCTTAGTCTAATTCATCTTGCTCACAGGTACACCTGCTGAGAAAACTTTACCCGCCTGCCTTGCTTCAGCTACTGAGCATCGAAACGGAAGCTGGAAGTTTATCAGCAAACTCAGCACCACCATTTTGGGGGTTTCCGAGTGCAAAATGGGGAGTACCTTGCCAAGGGTGAGCTGGAGAGTCCATGTGGCAGCTTAACGCTAGTCTACCCTGGAGGATACTTTTCAACTGGGCTTTTGCTCAGATTCTCTGAATCTATAGGCTATGTGTATTCCCCAAATAAATCCTGGAGAATGTGAGATGCGAAAGTATGGCTTTTGCTTGTATACCTCCATCCAGAGCCACTGAGTGCAGGTGTGTGACTAGATTGTCACTGTACGACACAAGGACACTATGTTCACAAACATTCTTCTGTGAATGGTGCTCCCTGGAGTTGGACAGTGCACAGCCTGCCCAATGACACATGGTCATCTGCAGGATTCTTACTCAGTGTTTGGTGTCCAACACAGGCAGTTGTTTCCAAGGAATTGGTGAATGACACTCCACTTCCTGATCAAGGTTCACATACTGACTTCCTGATACCAATGGTTTCTTAAACTACCTGGATTTTTCGATCCCTCTGGACATTTCCCATATGCCAACTCTGTTTTCTCATGCTCCTCTCTGTCTTATTCAGATAGTTTCCTGTTTCTTCCAGGTCTGCCTTACTGTAATGTTAGGGTGCCTCATTCCTGAGTCTGCTCCGATCATGAGACCCACACTCCTGAATTTATCTAGTGGATCTGACCATGTGGGTTACCAATAGATGCTTGCTTTTAGGTTAACATAAGGACAATAAATGTTTCATTCAAAGGGGCATCCACTCAGAGAAGAGGAGATCTAAGATTTCTGGGACAAGCTGGGAGGCAACATTATTTAAGAAAGAGCATGTTGCAGAATTGAGTTTTTTATTCAACTGCGACCCCAACAAAACTTCTTGCAGAACCAGAGCCATTCCTGATTAAAGGCTTCTTTCCTTGCTTTTTGATCTTCTTTTTTGTTCTAACTTTTATGTCCCCAATTCTGATGTATCGCATTCATTTTCTCTGTATTTAGAAACAAAATCTCTCACTGTTACTGCAAATGCCACCTGCCTCCTGATTCTGAAGGTGCATTTAACATCCTCACGGCTGCTGGCTGGCTGATAGACAACACAGCCCTTGATCCGTCTCCTTAGGTGGCTTCAGACTAGCTACAAAAAAAAAATAATAATCTTATCTTCTCAGAGCCCTGGAATATAAAAATAGCCTGGCCGTTTATTACACCAGGCTCTTGGGCCCAGGTATATCGGGAGGAGAGAACGTGGATCGTCACTGGCCCAGCTGGATAGAGCAGCTTTTAAAGAAGCAAGGAGTCACAGATGAAAGGGGGTGTGGCCACACTCAGCCTTCTCGAAGAAAGCTTAAAGCTGCCTCTCACTGGGCCTTATCAGGAGGGAAGAGGATACAGAAGATAAACTTTAAAAATAAATGCCAAAAAAAAAAAAGAACCCTTGCGATTATCACCTCTGCCTCCCCCACGTCTGGTCAGCAACGTGTTAAGTGAATTGAAAACTAGATTGTAGAGAGACAGTCACAAGCTGGTTATCAGTGGCAGTAAATGGAAGATAATAGCCCCACTAGAGAGTTATGAAATGGCTTGTCTTTGAGCTGCCAAAGTGTTTAGTCTCTCTTTTATTATATTCACAGCAGTAATCCGATATGTCCTGACTTCTGTCATCTGTATGTAATGCTTATCAACTCTCTGTCAGTGATTCACCCTCTTGTCAGGGACAATTATTCCTCAAAGTGCCGAGGTTATGACTGAAGCAATATTATGACTGGAAAGAAAATATGAAAGGTGTAGCACATCGCAGCAAGCAATCTGGGAGCTGACGTCGACGTCAAGGAAAACACTGGATAAAAGGACAGCAGAAGACGAGGTGTGTTGTGTGCGCCGGGCGCCTTGGCCAGCATGGCTGAGGTCAGGCGGGCCGAGGACCCTCTCCTGAAGAAGCTTGACTAATTCATGACTGCGGGACATGCTGGCCTCCGTCCTCCCCGGAGGCATCTGTTATTTCCACTTTACATCTCAATTTACAGGGGGCCTCGATTAGGTCTTGGAAGTGTAGGCCTGGTGAAGAGGGTTGGATGGGAACAGGCTGGCACAGAGCTGTCTTCGAACAGAGAGGAACGTCATCTGCTCTGTGAACCACCTGAGGAGCTCCAAGCCCTTGACTCTTACGCTCGGACATGTTTTCTATGGAGCACATCCTTGTACCATCCTTGAGACGGCAGTGGGATCATGATGTGGAGGGCTGGGGGTTTACAAGGAGCTGGGTCAAGATTTAAATCATAGACAGCGCTGGGATATCTGGGTGGCCCAGTTGGTGAAGCGTCCGATTTCTGCTCAGGTCATGATCTTATGGTTCATGAGTTCGAGCCCCTGTGTCGGGCTCTGTGCTGACAGCCAGCTCAGAGCCTGGAGCCGCTTTGGATTCTGAGTCTCCCTCTTTCTCTGCTGCCCCCCTCCTCACTCTCTCTCTCAAAAAGAAATAAACATTAAACAAATAATAATAGCAAAAAATAAGTCCTAGACATTGCAGGTAGCTGAATGACCAAGAAACAGAGTCTGAAATATTAAAGCATTAAAAGTTGGACAGTGGGACCAAATTTGTTTTGAACATCGCTCCTGACCTCTGGTAGTTGTCTCAGGATGAATGAGCTACGTAATGTCTTCTGGATCAAGGGCAAAGTAGCCCCTGACAATACCTGTCTCACCGTTTGTTTAGAGGATCAAGAGATGAGGTGTATAAAGAGCTGGAATAAATGCTCAGTAGATCTGATATGATAAATATTAGCAGGTGGCCAAAAATAAGATACTGTTGGATCTTTCGGAGCCTGACTTCCTCATGTGTAACTATCTCAGGGTCCCCTGACCTAAGACACATCATCAAGATAGGGGTGCAATAACACTGACTTGCACTTTGGTTCCATCAGTAACAGCCCCCTCCCTGATAATTCCCATGAACGTTGATGCTGTTGAGGTCTTTGCTGATTTTGTTACTAGGGTGTTGTGTGTGACCAGCCTTGGTTGCGACCAAGACGACAATGATTTCTTTTCTCGTATCAGGAATACAGTTTCTGCAGAACAATTGGCTTGCGTGTTATCTAAAAATCCCGGGCACGCCCCGCTTTTCAGGCCATGCAATTGCTTGACTGTTGTAGAATTCATAGCCAATTGACGTGGCATGACAGAGGTGTGTTCAAAATATTTAACAATCTGTAATGCGTGGGTAGAGCAGCATCTCCCTGGCTTCCTGCTAATCTAGGAAAGAATCCTAAGCTGCTGGTGAAGGCTGGTGGCTTAAAAAAGGAGCCCAACAGCTTGAGAACTGGGACACTTGAGGAATTGGGAAGCAGGCATTTCCCTAATACAAAAGTATTTCACTATTTTAAAAACCTGTCTGGCCGTACCGGTGCCTACCCGATGAATACCAGCCCTGCATATAGGAAAAGATCAAAGTTTCCTAAGGGTACTCCATGGTACACATTTTATTTTTATTTTTTTTAATGTTTTATTTATTTCTAAGAGAGAGAGAGAGAGAGACAGTGTGAGCAGGGGAGGGTCAGAGAGAGAGGGAGTCACAGACTGAAACAGGCTCCAGGCTCTGAGCTGGCAGTCAGCACAGAGCCCAACGCGGGGCTCGAACCCACGAACCGCGAGATCATGACCGAAGCGAAAGTCGGACGCTTAACCGACTAAGCCACCCAGGCGCCCCGATGGTACACATTTTATATCAGCTTTTATTTTATATTCTTAGCTTTGTTTTTTTTTTCTTTTAATATGTATTAATTTTATTACTAAAGTTTGCTGATCACATTATTGTAAGAGTAAAACTTGGTCATTGCAACTTATTTAGAAAGTAGAAATAATGAAGAGAAAAAAACACACATATCACCTAAAAATCTCACCACTTTGAAACAACCACAAAATTCCTGGTACGTTTTTTCAGGCCTCCCTTATGTCATTTTGGACAGGTTCTTGGTTTTAATCACAATGAACTTCATATTTTACTGTTAGGCATAAAGATTGTGGTTGGTTTCAGAGAGAAATTTTATAAGATACTTTATAATATCAGTATTTAATATTGCTAATTAATAGTTTTTCTTTTTCAAATTAGAAACGAATATGGAATTTCACAGAAGAACTTATTGGCACATGTCAAGATTTCTTCTTTGGTATAATGGGATTTCTTCTTTGGTACGATGAATTATTTAACTTTGATATCTAAATTTGAATCATCTCCACATTTATCAAATAAGTCCTAATTAATCCTGGTGTACTGATTAGAAGGACTAATCTATTTTATAATTTTCATGTAGAAGAGGTATTCATGTCTTTGACATCAGGGCTGCATTGACTGTGGAAAAAGAAGAAAGAGATTTTCATTTTCTTACGCTCTGGACAAATTCACGGGGGCAAGACCATAATGTCTAAGGGCCTAAAAGTTTAAAGGGGTAAACGAAATAAAAGAACTAGCAATCAAGTAAAAACCCAAAACTCAATAAAACACAACCCCCCCAAAACCCAAAAAACAAAGACCCAAAACAACTTAATCTGAGCTTTAGACACAGAGCTTTGACTATTTCAATTTTTTGAAAATTGTCATTGGTATATTCATATTTCCTTTTTATTCTTTTCGGTAACATTTTGACATTTATTTTCCCCCATGTAACTTTTTTATTGTGTTTGTATTTCCATACTTTTTAAGAGAGAATTGCATATGGTTGTCTCTTATTATACATTTCTTTAATGTTTATTTAGTTTTGAGAGAGAGGAAGACAGAGCACAAGCAGGAGAGAGGCAGAGAGATGGGGAGACACAGAATCCGTAGCAGGCTCTAGGCTCTGAGCTGTCAGCACAGAGCCCGACACGGGGCTTGAACCCACGAACCGTGAGATCATGACCTGAGTCTCAATCAGACGGCCACCCAGGCGCCCTGGTTATCTCTTTATAAAATGGTCCCAGTAAATGGATTATTTTCCATTTCTTACTATCAGTTTTGTACGTTATCTCTGTTTTGTTACTTTTCCTTGGTCAAAATATATCCTTTGGTTGGTATTTTTAACAAGAAAATAAGCTGTTTCCTGAATTGGTCATTTAGAATGTTTTTTGAATTCATTTTTTAAAATATTGCTACAAATTTCCTTTTGCTTTCTTTAGACATCTCATTGCTCCCAGTAAAGTGTTATAATCAAATCCTCTATCTATCTATCTATCTATCTATCTATCTATTTAACAATGAAAACATTTAGGATATGAAATTCACTCTAAATGTGGGGGAGCTGCATTTGTCTTTAATAACCTGTTTATTGCCACACCTGCTGTCATTATTTCCTGTTACTTGATTTCCACTGTGATCCAGAAATTTTTATTAAATATACTTTCTGGGGTGCCTTGCTGGCTCAGTCAGTAGAGCATATGACTCTTCACCTTGGGGTCATGAATTCGAGGCCCATGTTGGATGTAGGGCTTACTTTAAAAAATTAAAAAGAAAATATATAAAAATATATTTTAAAAAATACATTCTGATTTCTAGTGAATGGGGCTTTTATTTAAAAATTTGCCTGCTACTTTAGAAAAATTGGTCAAGATTTTATTTTTGGACTGTAGCAGTTTCTTTAATGTTTATTTATTTATTTTTGAGAGAGAGAGAGAGAGAAAGAGGCAGAATCCCGGGACACGGGTCTTGAATTCATGAACTGTAAGATCATGACCTGAGCTGAGACTATAGACTTGACGATTAACTGACTGAGCCACCCAGACTCTCTTGTAGCAGGTTTTCTAAATATTCCATTAGTTCTATGAAAGTAGAATTAACCACAGCAGCAACGGAAATTGAAACCCTCCTTCCTACCACACCTGCTTATGTAATTTTGTCATGTTATAATGTCCTTTAATTAGGGAAGCCAGTTAACTTATCATCATAATGGGCACACTTTAAAAAATTCCTCAGGAATTCTTTTTTTAATTGAAGTCTAGTTGACGCAGGGTTACATTAGTTTCAGGTGTACAGCATAGTGAGTTGACAACTCTATATGTTATACTCTGCTCGCCGTAAGTGTAGCTATCGTTTGTCCCCGTACAACACTATTACAGTATGATTGACTGTATTCCCTTGCTGTATCTTTCTTCTCTGGGACTTATTCGTTCCGTAATGGAAGCCTTTATCTCCTTCTCCCCTTCACGCATTTCTTCCATCCTCTACATCCCCTCCCCTCTGGCAGCCACCATCTCTGTATTTATGAATCTGCTTCTGCTTCTTGTTTGTTTATTCTTTTTTCCTTTAGATTCCACATATAAGTGAAATCATATGGTATTTGTCTTTGTCTGATGAATTTCATTTAGCAATACTGTCTGGATCCATCAATGTTGTAAATGGTAAGATATCATGCATTTTTCACAGCAGAGTAATATTCCATTGTCCATATGTACCACACCTTCTTTGTCCCTTCATCTCTTGGTCCATATTTTGACTGTTGTAAATAACGCTGCAATGGACATAGGGACATGTGTATCTTTTCAAATTAGTGTTCTTGTTTTCTTCGGGTAAATACTCAGTAGTGGAATTAACTGGATCACATGGTATTCCTATTTTTAATTTTTTGAGGAACCTCAACAAATTGTGCTTCCCACAGCGGCTGCACCAATTTGCATTCCTAATGGACACATTTCTGAGAGTGAATAGGGGAGTGATCATTACTTCTGGACAGCCAGCTAAATTGTAGTGTTCTGTGAACTGCAAAGTATGGTCAGCCATTCTATAACCCATCTTTACTTCCTTCTGAAATCATGTGAAACATAAATTAAACAACCAAACTTTGTTTTATTTGTTGTAAGGTTTAAAAAATAGCGAAATAGTATTTGTGGTCTAACATATGATCAGTTGTAAATAATCTCTGAGTGCTGAAAGATAGACGTCCCTACTTCTTAATTGGCTATTTGGGTCCATGTTATATATCACTGAAAGCAATTCCAAACCCTCCAATTGGAAAATACCCAGTATCAATTCAATATTTGAAGACTTCTAGATCTTTCATAAGGTTTAACTGTTCAAACATACAAAATATTTGGCTTGGCAGCTAGACTATAACAGATACTGATGTTATACTGTATAGTCATTTTCATCTTTATTCGACAGAATTTTAGAAATGGCTGAATCATGTTTATAAAAATATGGAACCTTATTTTATTCCATCTATGATTTTAAATGCCACTAAAACATGCTACTCAAAAGAAGGTTTATATTTTAGGTATGGAAAGTTGTGTTCACATTCCAGAAAGTATGTATGTGAGGTTTGAAAGTGTGCTTCTCAAATCATATTAAACTATTAAATACAAAGCACTGGCCTTTAAAAATATAAATTTCCAGTAGCTGAACAAGATATAGATGATGAAATACATAGGGGTAAAAATGGTTTTGGGGCACCTGGGTGGCCCAGTTGGTTAAGTGGCCGACTTCAGCTCAGGTCATGATCTCACAGTTCATAAGTTGGAGCCCCGTGTCGGACTCTGTGCTGACAGCTCAGAGCCTGGAGCCTGCTTCAGATTCTGTCTGTCTCCCTCTCTGTCTGCCCCTCTCCTACTCATGCTCTGTCTCTCAAAAAATAAAAATAAAACGTTAAATTTTTTTTTAAAAAATGGTTTCAGTGTTCTGGTTCCCTTTTTTTTTTTTTAACAGCAGTCACAATAGAGCTTGAGATTCAGGCCTTGTTCAAAATAAATAAATTTTAAGAATAAATCAAATTTCTTTTCTTAATCACATGCACCTCTACCAGCTGTGTATTAAATTTATAAATGAGCACCCCATTTCTCTTAGCACTCAGAAATTCGGTTGTGACTTTTTTCTTTTGGATTTTCCAGGTGAAAATGGGGAACCATTTCAAAGGAATTCAAAAATTTGAAGGACACGTTAAAAGCTGCCTATATATTCAAGAATTAAGTGTGAATATATATCTATGCATTTCTATTACATTGACATATACACTCTCTATATAGTGGGATAACATTTGTAATTGTGCAATCATGGTATGTGTTTTTACATTCACAGTATATTGTTACAGAAAGGCACAGGCAGAAATTTATTTTTCTTTTGGGAGGTGGAGACCAATTTAGGTAATTGCTCATGAAAATTACAGAATGGACAGAGGGACCTACCTCCGATCATTAATAAAACATCTCAGGTCAGATTTCTCAGAGTGGCTTTCAAATCTGATTAGAAGTTTGAAATATTGCTGTGCATATAAATGGGCAAGATAGAAAACACTCTTGAGAAGACACAGATATTCTGGAGGTCATCAGCGCATTTAGCTGACAGCAGGCAAGGCTGGGAGGTGCCCGGTCCCCGTTTCATTCTGTCCTCTAGTCCTCTCTTAGTTGCACACCAGAAAACAACAAAATTAAAACAACGTTGGAAACAAACACGGGGTCCTGATTTCCTTCGCGCCCAGGCACATCCTGGCACGTCCCTTCACTTTTCGGCGTCTCCCTGCATCACAACTGGGCGTCGGCAGGAACATGCACGATGCCGGCTCCCTTCCGGCAGCCTGTTGTGGTGGAGTCAGGTTTTGGGGACCTGCAGCTGCAGATTGCTGGGGACCTAGAGCAGGTTTCCATGGCAACTGACTGATCCACAAGTGGAAGGTGATGGGGCGCCTCAGATTTCAGAATTTTGTTTGAAAGATCACTATGTTATTACTCTTCCGTGCTAAGGCACGAATTAATTGTGCAAGATCTTGGGGTGGGGGGAGAAAGATCATGACCGACAGGAACAGGCATGCGCTTTTGGTGAGAGTGTGTTTAATGCTTATCGATACCCACTGTCTCAGCCAGGGTTCTAGCAGAGAAATAAACCTAGATATCAGATTGATAAAGAGATAGATAGATAGATGTTAAAAAAACAGATATCAAAATAATAGATAGATAGAAAGACAGATGATAGATGGATAAGATAGATACCAATATAGATAGATGATAGATAGCTATCATTAGAGATAGATAGATGATAGATAGATAGATAGATAGTAGATAGACAGATACCAATATAAATAGATGATGGATAGCTATTGATAGAGATGATAGATAGACAGATAGATAGATAGATAGATACATAGATACATAGATACATAGATAGATACATAGATAGATGATAAAGAGAGACTCAGAGAAAGACTTTTAGGCAAGGAAATTGGAGTATCTGATTGTGGGTCTGGCTAGACAAATCTGACATGGTAAAGCATGCCAGCAAGCTAGAAATTCTCGAACAGATGCTGATGGTAGCAATTCACAGGCAACATTTCTTCTTCCTTAGGGAAAACTCCTTTTTGCTCTTCAGGCCTTTTAGTTCACTACAGGAGGCCCACCCTGATTATCGAGGATAATCTTTACTTAAAATGAACTGATCGTAAATGGTGATCACAGCCTACCTAGGTTAGCATTTAATTGCCTGTGTACTATAGCTTAGCCAGGAGGACACATAAAACTAACCATCATACCAACTACACATACTCTGAAGTCCATTTTGGGATTGTCATAAAAATGTATGGCTGCCATTGACTCAGTTTGATTATTTATTAGGGGCAGAAAGAATTGCCTTTTTTTTTTCTTTCTGAATCTAATTACTCGGGAGGTAGAGTACAGCTTTGTTGATGAAACCATGGGACTCTATGCTGACTGTTCAGCCACCTTGGGTTTTGGACAATTGCTCTGCTCCAGGGACTTTAGAATCAGTCAACTTGAGCTAGTGCTCTGACATTACCACTTAACCTGAGCCAGTGATCAAGACAGAGTGAACATGAGGAGTATGTAAGCACTAATTTGAAGGAGAATTGTAAAGAACATGTGAATAAATAAGTACATGTAGAACTCTTAGAATAGTGTCAGATGCGTCCCAGGTAAGTGCTTGGTCAAAGGTAGCCAGTGCTGCGAATATTGCTAATGCTTCGCAGGGCAGGCACTGCACGTGTATCATCCTGTTAAGGCCTCACAATACTCTTATAGGGTTTTTAGAGTTGAAGAGACTGAGTGCCAAAGAGGTAATTAGCTTCCCCAAGATCACAGAGGTAGTAAGTGGAAACATTTGAATAGCAAGCAATTTCAAAGCTGGAGATCTGAATCACTGTGCTCTACTGGTTTTCTAACAGAAGAATTAAAATAGAAATGAACTGACCCTTTTTGATCAACAAGAAAATCTATAATATTCTAATTTTGATCCTCTATCTTTCCAGTATCTGTTTATTATTTATAGTCAGTCTCAGTCCATCTGTAACAACGTGCACAGATAGACCAGGAGGGTTCACTCATCGGTGATAGAACCCATGTTGTTTGTCATTGTGTCTCCAGTGCTATCAATATATCTGGCTCATAGCAAAGGCTCTATGAACAGGACTGACTATGATATACATGGTATAAGCTATCTTTTTATAGTAAACTGGAATACTAACAAAGATAGCATAAATATGATCTTTATCCGCTACTGTACAACTAGTTTTGATTCTGTCAACAAGCTGGCATGAAAAATCCACTGTCTTATAAAGAAGGAAAGATGGGGCCCCTTCCTAATGGAGAGCAACAGATGAAGCTGGCTGTCAAGTGCAGGTTTTCAAGAAGAATTGAATCACTACTGTGATTCCAGGAGGGTGAAATGAAGAAGAAGCTGTCGCGATGTGGAAAGCTTTGAGACGAGTTTGAACTGATACTGTGGTGTGTTGGTCCCTGGACTTTGAGGAATGGGGGCTCGGGAAACAGGAGGGAAGTGCAGGGACACCTGTCGTTCCTCCCTTGAAAGTGAGGAGAAGAACATCCCAAACAAGGAAACCGTGACTGATGAGGACAAAGGATCTAGAACTAATTGTTGCAGAGTCAATACAAACTTTCTAAGCACAGTCACAGGTCTGTCTGCTCCATCCCAAGGTCCTGGACAGTCATAATTCAAATAGGCTTCAGTGAAGTTCAAGTCCTGGTACAAGTCCTTTCTATAAGTACCTGTAAACGAAGAGAGGATTATGTATGATGTCCTTGCAGTTAGGAGACTGAAATATGGCATCACAGCTTGCTGGATGGGGAATTGAAGTCAAATTGGAATGTGATCTCCAGTGATGTGCCACAGGGATCTGTCCTCAGCTCTATCGATGCCATGCCACATTGAGAGGAATTATTGAATCAAAACTGCAGAGTTCACAAATTGGTGCAAATTAGAGAACACTTCATAATAGATCCAAGGTCATAAAGGTCATGGTCAACAAATCAGTAGGCTGAATAAAATTAGACAAAATTTAATGGGAATCAATGTAATGACCAAAACTTGGGACTGAATGATCGATGGCACAAGCCCAGGAGGGAGATGGAAATGTGATTATATAAAATCCTACTTAGCTGACCCTAAGTTCATGCATGAAAAGTCAAGATAGTGTCCAGCATGCCAAACTTCTGATTTGTACTTAAGCTCTTTCAAAAAAATATACAATCTATTATAAGTAGTAAGAGAGCCGTTTAGACGGATGAAATATTTCTATTATATCTGGGATTTGGACTTAATTTTTATACCCAACTCTTTAAGTCATGGAATGCATTTATAGCCTTAAGTCTTATAAACTAGGACTGAGTTCTGACTCTTTACTACTATGTTTTGCAAACCACTTAATGTTTCTTTGTGTCCTTATCTGTAAAATGAGAAATAAGACATCATCCATAATGTCTTTGTGAGGGTTGTGTGCTAAAGCATTAAACACACAATACATAGCCAATAAATGTTACTGAAGATATGATTCAAGAGTATTGATGGGACCTTCAAATATACATGTTGATATGAGATGAGAGCTCAGACTGGGGCCCCTGGAGAGGGCTCCCAATCTGCTTAGATGTCAACACAAACACTTTTGGAAGTGGTCCTACTCACCCTCTTCCCTTTCCCTCATACCCTCACTCTTACCAGAGTCTGTGGGAAGAGAGAGAAAGAAAGAGAAACCAGAGAGTTGATTTGTCTTTGGATGCAAGCCAAGTAGTCAATAGTAAGTCACCAGAAAAATGTTATGGGCACCAGAATTTAGTGGCTGGAATCAGAGCCATTTCACTGAGTCTGAAAGTAGCTAGTCTATGGTTGATGGCAAAAGACTGGGTCTTTGGGACTGGGTCCTGACTTGGATTCTCCGATACTCACTTTTGTTCCTTCCTTTCTTAAGCCCTTAGACTCTCCTTTTGTGGACTATACTTGTGTGTCTAGGAACACAGGAGGCTGATCTAAAACTTAAAAGCATAAAAAGGCTCTTTGGATCTCTAACCCGAACATACTGCCTAAAAGAGCTGTTTCTGGGTGAAATAAATTACCTCATGAGGTAGTGAGGTCCATGTTGCTAGCAGCATATGAATAAAGGCTGGAAAATTTCTTAACTTTGACATCAGAAGCAAGTGAGCATGGGCACCAATGGTTGAAGACCTTCCCAGAATGGAACTCTATGAATCTTGGTACATGCGACATTGTGTTATCTATGTCAATTTATGGCTTAGCATTTTAAAACCTGAAGTGATAGAATATTCTTCAATAATATATTCAATAGTGATATATAATCTTTATATATTTGTCAAATAGCTGTGATGTTGTTTTCAGTAAACTAATGTACACTTTAAAATATATTCTTATACTGCCTACATGTAGGTAGATCACTGATTATCATGACTTTTTAAGCAAATGACAGACCTTATGTGATTTCACTCATACATACATTAATATGCAACATCTGCTTTAAAAAAAGGGTATGTTCTTATATAACTGTTATGCCATAGTTACAATCTTACAAAATTATCAACAATTCACTGATATCATATAGTACCCAGACTATATTTAAATACCATAGATTTTCTCAAAAATATTATTTTAGTTATTATATTAATCTACCATAGTTTATTCAATCAGTGCCCTATTGAAAGGTATTTGGATTGTACTACATCTTTTGCTTTTATTTTTTTTAAAGATTTTATTTTTAAGTAATCTCTATACCCAACATGGGGTTCAAACTCACAACCCTGAGTCAACAGTTGCATCGTCCACCAACTGAACCAAGCAGGTGCCCCAAATCTCTTGCTTTTAAAAATAATGTCACAGGGGCACTGGGGTGGCTCAGTCAGTTGAGCATCTGACTTCGGTTCAGGTCATGATATCATGGTTCATGGGTTCGAGCCCCGCATCAAGCTCTGTGTTGACAGCCCAGAGCCTGGAGCCTGCTTCAGATTCTGTGTCTCTCACTTTCTCTTCCCCTCCCCTGATTATGTTCTGTCTCTCCCTGTCTCTCAAAAATAAATAAACATTTTAAAGATTTTTAAAAATAATGTCACAAAGAATAATCTGTGTCTAAGTAATTTCTTGGTTTGTCCAGGTGAAACAGATTTCTAGACATGAGTTATTCAGTCAAAAGGAAATTATATATGTCATTTTGCTGGATATGGTCAATATTTTTCTATTTTAGATTCCCACCAACAATGCAGAAAAGTGTCAGTTGATCCACTGCTCTCCCAATTGAGTACGGTATTAAAGCTTTGCTGAAATGTCAGTGAAGTCTAAATCTGCCTTTCTCTTCTTCAGACTGAGATTGAGCCTTTATCATGTGTTTATTGGCCATTTGCACTTCTACTTTGAAATACCTTTCCAATTTCATAGAAACTTATTCATCTTACTTTGGGATTTTCGTGATCTCTGTCTCTTTCTCTGACATAAGTGTAAGTTGCAAATATATTCTCCTGCGTCATTAGTCTTCTGATTTTGTTTTGGTTTGTTTTCATTTAAACACTTTCTTTTTTAAATGCAGTTTATTAGTGTTGTTAGAATTTTAAAAATGGTTATTTATTTATTTTTGAGAGAGAGAGAACACAAGCAGGGGAGGGGCAGAGAGAGAAGGAGACACAGAATCTGAAACAGGTTCCAGGCTCTGGGCTGTCAGCCCAGAGCCCGACATGAGGCTTGAGCCCACAGACCGCGAGATCACAACCTGAGCCAAAGTCGACCACTTAACTGACTGAGCCACCCAGTCACCCTCATTAGTGCTTCTAAAATAATGATTTCTTGATTTTGTGTAACTATTAGGAATATAGTTTCCCTTCACTCACAAAATAGCAATAAATTCACCTATGTTTTCTTCTACTTGTATGATTTCACATTTTTACACTGAGATCTCTGATTTACATGGATTTTATTGTGGTTTATTGTATGATCCGGACTTATATCTTTACATGTATGACTATCATATGGCTACTAGTTATTCCAACATGAGATATTTAAAAAATCTGTCTAATTTGAAGTGCCATCTTTATCATATAAATTATCATAAGCACTTGACTAGATTTGTGGATTTTCTGTCCTGTTTCATTGGTCATCTGTCTATACACGTGTCAGTAGTCATTAATTTGATTAAATTGGCTTTATACCCACATTTCCATTTTTATGGGTTAAGCTGGCCATTTTTTGTTTGTTTACTTTTTTCAGTTGAACTTTGTAACCAAAGTTTCAACTCCAAGAAGAAGATATCATTGATGTTTTTTATTGAAATGGTATTAAATTTATAAATCATCATGGTGGGGGAAAATTTATCTTCATGCCACTGACTCTTTTTATCCCAATGCATGATAAATTTTTCAATTTGTTTTAGTAGAACTTTGTGTCTTTGCATATATTTCATTTATTCCTGAAGAAATTTATCAGTTCATTCATCTTTAAGTGTGGTATTTGATTCTATCATTGAATATAACAGTATTGGTATTGTTTTTCTCAGGTATGCAATCAACCCATATAAAGATTATTTACCTCTCTTTTTCCAATTATTATGTCTCTAAATGCCTTCACTTATCTACTTGCATTGGCTATATTCTACAACATCATTGTTACAAAGTCATGCAGATAAACGAAGTCAGCTGAAAGCATTACTTATAAGCTCATTAACTGAAGCCTTCTTTCTAAATTCTACCTGTTCATTCTTAATTTTCAAAATTTGGTAGAGTGTTTTTTTCTTAACAGGCCCTGCAAGTATTTACAGAATAAACTACCCAGCAGTACACATAGTAGATTATAGGTTGTTTAACATAGTGGAGAGAACCTGCCTCGGGTCAATGCCAGGCCTGTGGTTAAATCGTGATTCTGCCACTAGCTAGATCTTTCACTGTGGACATAAAACTTGTTGGATCCAGTTTTCACAGATACAAAGTGAGATTTCTGCAAAGTATAAATTGATTCAAATACGTGTGCATAAAGTGCCTAGCAAAATATTTACCATACTCGTATCTATTAATATTCGTTTCTTTCATCCTTCCGTGAGAGCAAGAACAGCATCTAGATAATCACAGCCCTTCTAGTAGAACATCTTGGCTAGAGTAGGTTTTCAAAATAGGTTTCCTGAATTAGATTTTTACAGATGGGAAATGTCTGTTGAGTATGATCATTTTTATGGTTTTTCTAAGCTATAGTAGAGACATGGGTAAGAAGCAGAGGGGGAAAAAAAGGTATTCTGTGTGTGAAAAAAAATCTGTATGTTCTTCCTTTTTATAGCACCCCAAACCTGGCATGCAAGAAATCTGCTTATTTAGCAAAGGAGATAACTCTGGCTCAGACAACTGAAACTCAACCAGCCAGAGTCAGATTTAGAAATTGAATCCATGTCTTTCTTCTACACATCACTTAATGACCAGTGCAGGTCTGTTATTTAATAAAGCTAGGATTCAAAATCAGTCTGTGGATCATGGGCAGAGGCTTTCAAAGGGCATAATATCAAGTGTTGTTCGTATTTCAAAAATGAGCACTTACATACACTGTACTGAGAAGGAAGATTGATATAAAATTTCTAAAGGTCAGTTTTGCACTTTCAACCAACAGTTTAAAAATAGGTTAGGTGGGAATGCAAACTGGTGCAGCCACTTTGGAAAATGGTATGGAGGTTCCTCAAATAGTTAAAAATAGAAATACCCTATGACCCAGTAATTAGACTACTAGGTATTTACCCAAAGGATACAAAAATACTGATTCGAAGAGGGCATATGCCCTGATGTTTATAGTAGCATTATAAAATAGCCAAATTATGAAAAAAAAAAAACCAAATGTCCATTGACTGATGAATGGATAGAGAAGATGTGGTATAAATACTCAATGGAATATTACTCAGCCACCGAAAAGAATGAAATCTTGTCATTTGCAAAGACATGGATCGAGCTAGAGTGTATTATGTTAGGTGAAATAAATAAGGCAGAGAAGGACAAAAACACCATATGATTTCACTCTTATGTAGAATTAAGAAATAAAACAGATAAACTTAAGGGAAGGAAGAAAAAAATAGAGGGAGGCAAACCATAAAATGCTCTTTTATTTGTTTTTGTTTTTTTTTTGAGAGAGAGAGAGATAGTGAGTAGGGGAGAGGGACAGAAGGTGAGAGGGAGAGAATCTTAAGCAGGCTCCACACTTCAAGCCTGACACGGGGCTCAATTACACAGCCCTGGGATTATGACTTAAGCTGAAATCAAGAGGCAGACACTCATCCAACTGAGCCACCCAGGTGCCTTGAGAGACTTTTAACTACAGAGAATAAGCTGAGGGTTTCTGGAGCGGAGGTGGGTGGGGGATGGGCTAAATGGGTGATGGGTACTAAAGAGCACACTTATTGGGATGAGCACTGGGTGTTACAGGTAAGTGATGAATCACTAACTTCTACTCCTGAAACAAAGTTTAGACTATATGTTAACTAACTAGAATTTAAATAAAAACATGAGACAAAAAGAACCCTAAAAATAGTTTAAACCTGTTGACCAGGTATCACCATATCTGGGAGTTTACCCTAAAGAAATCATCAGAAATGTACATGTTGATTGTTCTCCAGAGAGAGCTCCACATCTTTGCTTTTTCCTCTGGTAGCTGAGCTCCTTCGGGATCTGTTCTGCATTCTCCTTATTCTTCACCCTCAGCCCAGGTGAACTCTGCTTTTTGTTCTTTCTTTTTATGACTCCAAATATTAACAGTCGGATGGCACCTCTGAAGACTGTATTTCTCCATGTTTCACCTGAAATGAAGATCTCTATTTCCAATTCCTTCATGGACATATCTATTTGTTTCTCATAAAAATAATCACACACAGAATTGAAATCGTAAACTCTATAATATCCTACATACCGCGACCAAATATGTTCCTCTCCTGATGTTCACCATCAGTGAACGGCCTCACCTTCCATCCAACTGTTCAAACAAAGCCCTGGGTACCACATTTGACCACTGCTGGTCTTCACTCACCCACCATCCAGCCACACATGTCCTGTTGATGTTGCCTTCTAAATATCAGGGAAATCCAGCCACCCCTTTTTGCTCCATCTCTTTGCCACCCCCTTGGCCCCAGCTAATATTCTGCCTTGCTCAGCATCCTGTAGGATCCCTTTGCTTGTTCCTCCTTCAGCTTTCAGGATCACTTCCTCCTTCATCTTGCCACACAGTGAAGTTTAAGGCTGGAGAGGGGTTCTTCCTAAAATACAAATGCAATGATTTCAACACACTTCTTTTATTTTTATTTATCTTTTATTTTTAGAGGGAGAGAGAAAGCAAGTGAGGCAGAGGGCCAGAAGGAGGAGGAGAGGGAGAGTGAGAGAGAGAGAGAGAGAGAGAGAGAGAATCTGAAGCAGGCTCCATGTTCAGCACGGAGTTGGATATTCAACTTACTGAGCCATCCACATGCCCCTCAGTTCACTTCTTAAAGCATGTCCATGGATTCCCATTAGGATGAGTTTAAAGAAACCAGACATCTTATCACTTGCCACCCTTGCCTGCTACTGGCTCATTGCACCAATGGGAACCCCTGTCAGTTCCAGAACAGTCCACACACTCTTGTATCCCCAGGCCTTCTCATGTGATGTTTTCTTTCCTTGGAACACCATAAGCTCTTCCTTCCCACCTTCGGTCCATTTGAGAGATTTCTACTTATTCTATTGTTTCCATCTAGACTTGACTCCCTCCCAAAGGACTTTTTGACTTCCAATGCTGAGTAGATGGTCCTGTGATTCCTTACTCGTATGCTATCACATTATGCTTTATTCAAATTGTTTATTTAGCCTCCTCTGACGTTATTAGTGTAGTGATTGTACCTGCATCATTTATTCCAGTGCCTTGTACATCTCTCCATACACAACAAACATTCCACCAACACAGGCTGAATGGAATTCCTCCATCACAGTGCTATTTCCAATAGTAAAACATTGAAAATAGCGTATGTTTTCAAAGATACAAACATGGTTATACATACAACAGCACACCCACGTGATGAAATCCTATTACAATGATTTAAAAAGCACCATGGTGGCACCTGGTGACTCAGTCCGTTAAGTGTCCAACTTGTGATTTCGGCTCAGGTCATGGTCTCACAGTCATGAGATCGATGCCTGGGTTGGGTTCCATGCTGAGCATGGAGCCTGCTTCGGATTCTCTCTCTCTCTCTCTGCACTTCCCCTGCCTATACACTCTCTAAATAAATAAATATATAAATAAATATTTTAAAAATAAAATAAATAAAGCATTATGTTTTGAAGTATGTTTTAGGACAAGGGATTTTGTGGAAAAATATAGGTTAAAAAGACATTTGCCATGCATTCCCAATTTCATAAGGCAAATAGCTAATATTTTAGAGATTACATTTGCAAACATTGTGCTAAATCTTTTAAATCAATTATCTTGTTTAATTATTATAAGTACAAAATAAAACGGGTACTATTATTATCTGCATTACAGAATTGGCAGTTACCCCAGTAGAGAGTGACTGAGTAAAAGGACCTTTCTTTATTCATGGATTCAAAACCAGGTTTTGCTTGATTTTTAAGCACACACTTTGAAACTCTAGGAAGAGACAGATGGAGAGAGAGAGATTTGTGTGTATGCATACATCAAAAACAGTACCTTCCTATTGTCCACATTAGCTTCTGGGAACATAATAACCTGTTCAACGTTTTTATCTCTGGAGGAGAGGAATATACGTGACTCACTTTTTTTTTTTAATGTTTATTTATTTTTGAGAGAGAGAGAGAGCAAGTGGGGAGGGGCAGAAAAAGACACACACACACACACACACACACACACACACACAGAATCCAAAGCAGGCTCCAGGCTCTGAGCTGTCATCACAGAGTCCGACACTGACCTCAAACTCACAGACCATGAGATCATGACCTGAGCCAAAGTTGGACACTAAACCAACTGAACAACCTAGGCACCCCCAATTTTTTTAATGTAGTGACTCACTTTTTAAACTAATTTTTTCTCCTACTTTTCCATAGAAAGCATGCATTATCTAAAAAAGGAATTAAATAGCACATTTTTAAAAATCTGTTAGTAATCTTAATCTTCTAATGCATGATGCTTCTCCATCTCATTTGTAGATCGAGAAGAAGCCACTTGACAAACAACGGTGAGACTCTATTCCTCTTATATATCTGGGTTTATGGACACACAAGTCATCTTGAGCATGTGAGGTACAGCTGCACAAGTCATCTGCATGGTAGAGACCTGTCGCAGACAAATGGAATGTGGTCACGGGCACATTGTTACTCCATGGACTGCATTTAGGTCTCGTTCCAATGGCCAGAGCCAAATGCATAATTCTAAGAATGGAAATTGAGACTCTTTCATTCATTCACAATCCCTTGACTGAATTTTTTGAACACTTTATGTGCTAAAAACCATGCAAGGATCAGGGGGATACAGAGATGAGAGATGCAAATTTCTGCCCCAGAAAGAAAGAATTCAGAATGGGGTTGGGGATGGGGGAAGAAATATTAGCAGAGAGGAAGGCAGAGTGCAGTGACTGGTCTGAAGGACACATAAGCAACAGGACAAGGAGGGGAGCCCTGCTCAAATGTTGGCATGGGCTCTGGTGGGCCTGGTACAGACTGAAGTCCCTTTCCTGTATGTAGTGCCTTCAATGAGGTTCAGATTTTATATCAGATGATACCTTCCACATATGGCTCAATTAACATTGGTGTGGATGGCCGCCTAGCCTTCTCCTCTTCTGGAAATATGCAAATTGACAGCACATTCTTTGCCCTCACTGCTTTGTGTCAAAGTTGGCATACAGGTCAGTTTTTACCTGTTCCTCTTTCTTGCCCATGACCCTCTAGACTTTGTGCAGACTTAATTGTGTCCAGCTGGATGTACTTTGCCCTTTCCCTCAGGAGGACAAAGGAATACTTACCCTCCCCCATTTTCAAAGGCTTTCCCTTTCCCTTTGGATTTGTGGTTCAACAAACCACATCTTCCTTGACTCAGCTCCCAAATTACCTTAATAGCCCATGGCATCTGAAGGGTGACCTCCATCCTGTCCTGGATTCTCTGGTGCCTTTCAGTCACACCTGCAGTCATTTAAAACGGTGTCACCAAGCTGTGGTCAATTCCTGGCAACAGCTGCTAAGCAGCATTCAAATCTTTTATTCCTTACTGGACAGAGCCATGATTTATAATTAGAAGAGTTCTTTGTCCTCCACTTTCAAATATTAAAAATAAATTACATCTAAATTCTCTTCGCTCTTCCCCTCCCCCTCTCTCTTTTCCTCCCTCTTTACTTGCCTCTTCCCTTCGCTCTTCCCCTCCCCCTCCCTCTTTAGTGGCATCATGGCATCACAGTCCAATGCAAGAGCATCTGTGGACTTCAAAACCTTAGGCATCAGCCCTACTCCTGATAGTCCCAATTGTCATGTCAAAGCATAGGTTTCTTCAGTTGTAAAATAAAGAATAGTCTGTTTGGGGGGGAAATAGAGATGATAAGACCATGTTAAGAGTAGTAAACACTATCAATCAAATTAAAGGTAAGGGACTTGGTGAGTTTTAGATCTCAGGGTCAGAAAAAGACTCTCTGACGATGTGACACTTGAACAGGAGGCACTTGAACAGGAGGCCAAAGAGAGTGACCAAGCAAGCCATGAAATTATCTGGAGAAAGAACATTCCAGGAGAAGAGGATAACAAACGCATCCAACTTGATTATGGGGGAGCTTGCATGGTGTGCTCAAGGGACAGTGAATCAAAAGGCATGACTCAGTGAGTGAGGTGGGGAGGTGATTCAAGAGCATGTCCTCATAGGTTGAGAGCCAAGAGGAAGGTTTTGGATTGGGGTATTGAAAGCCATTAGAGGATTTTTAGTGGAGAGTGAGGGCGACAGGATAACAATTTCATATTAGGAGGGACATTGCACTGCCTGGAAAATAGATTGCAGGGATACAGAAATAGAAGCAGGGAGATGAGATCCCGCAGCCTAGCAGACGAGTGATTACAGGGCCTGGGACTGGGGCATCCTGGAACAATAACATTCGGAATAAGGGTGTGAGAGAGACCAGAAAATCAGAACCCAGCTTTTGTCCCAAGCAATTGGGTGAAAGCAGTTGTCATTTACTGAGATGGGTGGGAAGGCCTGGTTGATGGAGGTGGAGATCAAGAAGTTGGTATCAAATAGTATAAGTTTCATATAATTAGTGGATGTCCAAGTCGAGATTCAGAGGAGAAAGCTAGATATGTCATTTAAAGATGGAGCTGGAGAACAAAATTTGGACTTCCTGGTGTATGCACCAAAGGCTGTGAGGCCATCTGGTAAGACGGGCTGAGAACTTGGAATTGACCAGGTGGGGTTGTTGGTGACAGACATGTGCTTGAAATGAAGTGATGGGCACAAGCCCAGCAGGCTTGTGGTTTTAGAGAAAATTTGGAGTAGAAACAGCCAGGATAGACAATTAAATTGAATTTTGAGATGAAAGGGGAGCTAGAAAATGATATCCCTCATAAAATGGACCGTTTTATGCTAAAAATAAGCCATGTGGAAATACAACTTAATACTACAACAAGTACAAAATCTGACCATATTTCTTTTTCATTTATTCTGATCTGATCACAATTAAATGAAAATATGCAAAGAAAAGATCTTGGAAGAAAATGCTGCCCAAGTATCCGTGTGGATTTTAAATTTGATGGTGAGTTATGGATGATGTAAACAGAAATGATGTATTCTTCCTTTGTTTTTGTAAACATACTTTAATCATGCATATACACTGCTTACAATTTTTATTAAAATGCACACATCTATCTCCATTTTAATAATGTAAGCATTGCAATTAAATTTAATATACTCAATACTGCCAATCCTCCCTCAAAATATATTTCAGGTTCCTTCCTCAAATATAACTAGTAGAGTAGGTTTGGAAAGTAATGTCCCTAACCCTCTCCTTATATTGCATAAATATTTAGGTGTATCCAGTATCTTAAATATAATTTTCAGCCCAGTATGTATATCTTATATCTGAGCAAGCTTTTCATCTCTTTTCCCACACTATTCTTTCATAGCTACTTTACCTTAAAGATTTTTTTAAGTGTTTATTTATTGTTGAGAAAGAGAGGGAGGGAGGGAGAGAGAGAGAGAGAGAGACCAAGGGAGAGTTGGAGAGAGAGGGAGACACAGAATCTGAAGCAGGCTCCAGGCTATGATCTGTCAGAATGTGGGGCTCAAACTCACGGACCGTGAGATCATGACCTTAGCCAAACTCTGACCCTTAACTGACTGCACCACCCAGGTGCCAGTATGCACTTTACCTTTGATTAATATTGTGGAATAAACTTACAAATTGATAAAAACTTGATAGTGTTTTATATGCCTGTTTAAAATGTTTCTTGATTAACCCAGTGTTCCATTTTTATCTTTGTGTAATTTCTCTTAGGGTTCTTTCAGAAAAGTTCTAGAAATTGTAGAGTTCCTATGTCTGCAAAAAAGTCTTTGCTTTCTTCTTCCATCCCAAATTATAGTTTGGTTAGGGGGCTTCATATAACATGCTAGTTCAAAATACTATACCTCAGAACTTGGGTGATGTTACTTCATGTTCTTGTATTCACTACCGCTGATGAGAAATCTGATTCATTTCCTTGTATACAACAATTCTTTTTCTATTGCATCTTTTAGGATTTTTTTTGTCACCATTGATATTAAAAAACTTCATTTTTTTGTGTGTGTCGCAATGTGAGTTTTTGGTTTGTTTTTGATTAAATTTAGCTAGCTCTGTGGACTCATTCAATTTAGGCTATATGTCACCTATGCCTCTTTATATACGTATGTATGCAGTGATTATTTATGTAGCAGTTCTAGGATATTTCTTTTATCAAATCATTCTTCCTCATTCTCTCTTTACTCTCTCCATAAATGTTTTCAGATGGATGATAGAAATTTTGGTTCTCTCTTTAAAATATTTGGACTTTTAGTTCAACTTTCGTTTCTATTTTTCTTTGTTCTGTGATCTACAAATGTCTCTTAATTTAACTTTCTGTCTTTTCAACTTGCCTTTCAATACTACGTAACTTGCATTTAGTGCGTGTAATTATTTGTACATGTTAATTTATATGAGGACAATAATTATTACAGAACATATTTTTCTTTGCAAAATCTCTATTTTGTTATTTTCCTTATTACATGTGTTTGTTTCACCACACACCTTTTCCTTTCTTTCTCTCTGTCTTTTTTTTTTAAGTTTATTTATTTATGTTGAGAGAGAGAGAGAAAGAGAGAGAGAATGAGCATGGGGTGGGGTGGGCAGGGAGAAAGGGAGAGAGAGAATCTGAAGCAGGCTCCGTGTTGTCAGTGAGGAGGCTGACTCAGGACTCGATTGTATGAACATGAGACCATAATTTGAGCCGAAATCTAGAGTTGGTAGCTTAACCAACTGAGCCACTTGGGCACCCCAATTTCTTTTCTTTCTCTTAATGACATTCATCCCACCAGGTATTACCTTCTATTTTAAAGTACTCCCCATGTACTGGCTCTATTATTTTTGTTATCCTGGGTTTAACGTTTTCTTCTTTTCAGATTTGCTATTTCTTTTTCACATAAATGGTCTCTCTCAAATGTGTGGTGAATCTTGGTTCTGTTTTCAGAGGCTGGGCTAGACTTGCCTTGCACATTTCCTTGTCTATGTCAACTTCCCATGATGGGAAAACCTCCCCTTATTGCTATGGCTTGTCTACATTCTTCTTCAAGTAATGGCTCTTAGCTTTTTGTTTTTTTCCTCCTTGAAACTACTCTGTGCTTAAACAGTCCTTCAAGTGACATCTTTCTTTCATTAAGATATACATATTCTAACATATGTATATAAGCACTTGGGCAAAGCCATGTGCTAACCCTCTAGAAACTATTCCGTGGTTAAAGCATCTTGCAAGTAACATTCTCCTTTCATGAGTGTATAAGTGTTTCTTTCTTTCTTTTTTAAATGTTTATTTATTTTCGAGAGGGAGAAGGTGTGAGCAGAGGAGCGACAGAGAGAGGGAGAGGAACAGAGGATCTGAATTTGGCTCTGTGCTGACAGCAGAGAACCTGATATGGAGCTCAAACTCAGGAGCCATGAGATCATGACCTGAGCTGAAGTCAGACGCTTAACCCACTGAGCCATCCAGGCGCCCAGAGGTTATAAGTGTTTTGAAACACATGTATACAAGCATTAGGGAAAATATCATGTTCTTTTTTAAAAAAATTAATTTAATTTTAAACTCTGATATTGTTAACATACAGTGTTATATCAGTTTCAGGTGTACAATATGCATGCATATTCCATGCATCACCCATTGTTCATCAAGACAAGTACACTCTTTAATCGCCATATCGTATGTTACTCACCCTTTCTTGTGTTCGCTGTGAATTCCTGGTTGTGTTTCAAATGTGTGTATTATTAGTTTTATTTATATGTAGGTTATTAGTTTGTTAAAACTAATTAGCTAATGGGTTTATTAATTAGTTAATACCTTGCTCATATCTTCCTTATTTATTTCATAAATCAACTCCTAGTACCTCGAAGCCATAAAAACCTGTATATACCCTTGGTGGTAGGTGATCCCACCATTGACGCGACATCTACAGACTTTATGTGCTTCTGGGATTCTCATGGTTTTTTTCTCATGATGCCAACATGGCCACCACAGTCTAGGTATTCCATGTCGGAACAAACAGGGTTCTCCTTCACAGAAACCTCCTCCTATACTTCCTTTCACACTTCAGTGGCCAAAAATGGCAACGTGTGCACTCCTTCAAGAGAAACTGAAAAATGAACATTATCTGCCAAAAGAGCATGAGATTTTGTTAAAGTTTATTTATTTTGAGAGCAAGAGAGTGATCATGAATGGGTGAGGGTCACAGAGAGGGGGAGAAAGAATCCCTAACATGTTCCATGCTGCCAGCACAGAGCCTGATGGGGGGCTGGAACTCACGAACCATGAGATCAGCACCTGAGCAGAAACCAAGAGTTGGACACTTACATGACTGAGCCACCTACGTGCCCTAGAATGAGATTTTAATGATTGGCTCAGATCAACTTCATCTGTTGGGTCTGGGCAGTTCCAGTTCCAGGGTATATGATCATGGTGTTCTTCAGTAAAGAGGAGGGTATGTGGATTTTGGATAAGCAAGTCAATTACCTGTCATATTGGACACTCTTAAGTAGTTTATTAAAACTCTAGATTTAGAAAATCCAAAGGGTTTCACGTTTATGACCATAAATAATAAAAGAAAACTCTATTCATAAGACTCATTTTGGATCTATGATTGTGACTTCAAGAAAGTTTCTTAGCTTTATATAACAATAACAGCGAATGGAAAGACTTAGACTTCTTAGAGAGTGCTGGTTATAAAGCAAACTTTAAAAATAAGAAAAGCCAACTTTAGCCTTAGATTTGCCTTCCTTTCCAATCAGGAGATGACATTTGCCTCAAACTCTTGCAAGGAAGAAAAACCAAATTAGAATATTAAAAACAACAACAACCAGTGGAGAATATTTTGTGTAAATATTTAAAAGTTTATAGTCTTAATATTTCCACACACCACACAAATCCTTAGAAATGCGTGAGTAAGTAAACGATGCAGAAGAGAACAAAGAGACTAGCCAAAGGAGAATAATATAGAGAACTAAAATATAAATGAGGTTCAGACCACAAAAGATGCATAACAAAAGAATGACACTTTTTTTACACACTGAAATACACAACACAGATAAGGGTATGCCAAACATATTGATGATATGGTTATATGCAACCTTCTTTTAATATATTTTTAAGTAATCTCTGCACTCAACTTGGGGCTCAGGCTTACAACCTGGAGATTAAGAGTTGCAGGCTCTCTTGAATGAACCAGTCAGGCACCCTAATTAGTGGGAATTATGAATCACAAGTCTTGATGGTGTTTATATCTTTTGACCCAACGATGCCCTTCTTGAGTATCTTTTGTTAGAAAATTTGAAATCCAGGGGCACCTGGCAGAGAAAAATCTTTTTGATAAGTAGTAAGTGAAAAATCCAGAGATCAAATTATTTCTAAAGTATCACCTTATTATGTAAAAGATAATTCTGAGACTTAATCCAAAACTTTACATGCCTTCTCTCTAAGGATTTCAATGTACTTACTTATATTTTTCCTGCTAGTTTCAACATTCCTACCTTAAGGGGAGTTAACTTTGACAAGCTGCAAAAATCAAATGATAACAAGAGAGACAAAATATCTGCAGTTCACCTTCAGGTAGATATTATAGACTCTAAAATTCTTCCCCATTGCTTTGATTTTCCCAGTGCTGTACATACAAAAAAGAAAGTTTTGTTTTCTCCAGCTTGAATTAAGGAACATGAGGTCCAATTGAGTCAGTCACTCTGAGTAACTTCCCCGAGGTTATCTAGCTGATATGTGGTAGGACCTCAATGCTTGTACCTTGGTATCTAATTCAATGTTCACTCCACACCTCCAGATGTTTCTTTATTTTGTATCAAGTGTGTAATTCATTGCTTGAAAACTTCACTATAGATTTTTTGGGTTTGGTGGAATCTGAACCAGCCCTTCGGGTTGCAAGTAAACACTTCCAAATAATTCAAGGAGTCTTTTTAGTACCATAGTTGGGACAGGGTTTTCTGTGACAAAATAACAGAGACTATGGAGTCCGTCTATAGGATTAGGTCTCTATACAAACACAGAGGAATTCTGTGGATTGGTGCCCACACCAGAATCCATTGAGAAATCATTTTGGCAGTCCGGAGAAAAGTAATGTAGTGCAGGTCAGGACCACTTTCTATCGCCATGACCTAAACATCTGTGTGCTCTACTCTCTCTAAAATTGGGGGGAAACTTTTCTTCATCTGGCATTCTGGGATGGCATGGATATTAATCATACTTTTTACCTAAAATTTCCTCTTCAAAACAAAAACACCTGTGCATGCAATTAAATATAAACTTATGAGAGCAATTGTTTCCACTTAGTCTTTATGGTCTAATGGGTATGGTTTTAGTACATATCATCTGAGACTATTAACCCTTGTGTAATATATTCATTCAAGAAAATCTTACTATAATAAGTATTGTTATATGGTCATAAGATTACAGAAAAATGTCCTGAAGAATCATGATTCAAAAAAAGTTTTGTCATATTATATGAAATAAGGAAAATATAGAAATATAAGTAACAAGAAATAATCCTGAAAAAACAAGTAAACACACAACAATAATGACAACAAAGGGAGAACTAACTCCTATATGTAGAGAACAAACTGGTAGTTGCTAAAGGGGAGGTGCATAGGGGGATGGGCAAAATGGGTAAAGAGGATTAAAACGTACAAACATCCTGGGGCAGCTGGGTGGCTTAGTCGGTTAAGCAGCTGACTTCGGATTAGGTCATGATCTTGTGGTTCATGAGTTCGAACCCCACATTGGTCTCTGTGTGGCAGCTCAGAGCCTGAAGGCTGCTTTGGATTCTGTGTCTCCCTCTCTCTGCTCCTTTCCCACTCATGCTCTGTCTGTCTCTCTCTCTCAAAAATAAATAAAACATAAAAAAATGTACAAACTTCCAGTCACAAAATAAATAATCGATGGGAATGAAAAGTACATTATAGGGAATATAATCAATAATGTTGTGATATACTTATTGTGGTGAGCATTCCATAATGTATACAATTGTTGAGTCACTATGTTATACATCTGAAACTAGTTTCATATTATATGTCAACTTTACTTCAATTTAAAAAAAAAATGAGCGTTTCATCCCCAGTTCTTTCAAGCCAGTAAGTAGAAAAGCCCTTCTTTGGCTGTAGGGCTAGTGGTACAAAACTTCAGTGATTTAGCTCTACCAGACTGCTTCCCAATCCCCCCAAAGCAGCATACATTTTATTTGCCCCTGTTTAGGATTCCCATCTTCCTAACCCCCAAGTTCGATTCTCCTAACACTTGCTTTGTTCAATGAGGTTGAGTCCTCCCTCAAACTTCTAATTACCCCTTGATCATACCTCACAGTACTTAATAAATAGCTAATATTGTGCAATTATCTCAAAGTATTATAATTATTTGTACACACAACAATTTTGCCATTGATTGCCAGTGCTTTGGCTGTATGGGCACTGTTCAGTCATCCTTATTACTAGGAATGTAACAACTACTCAAAAGTGTTTCTTTGCTAAAAGTGAAGGAAAAACCCCACACATCTTATATTCTGGTGGGCTCCTCAAAGGCTTTTCTCTCTTCTAGTATTAGAATATACTGAATAAAACTATTTTAAAATATGGATATGAATGTTATTAGTGTTATTTTTTTTCTGTATTCAAAGGAGACTTGAAATGGAAATTGATTCAGATTGTACACTTCTAGTCACATGAACGCCTTCAGTCTTTGATGGCAAGTGGAAATCTGTACCTTTTGTCTTTCAGAATATCTAAAGATGACAAAAAAGAACATCAAAATGTATAATATTTACACAGTGTTATTCTGTATATCTCAATGGGTATGATCT
This sequence comes from Crocuta crocuta, assembly GCF_008692635.1. Classification (NCBI taxonomy): domain Eukaryota; kingdom Metazoa; phylum Chordata; class Mammalia; order Carnivora; family Hyaenidae; genus Crocuta; species Crocuta crocuta. The sequence goes on along the minus strand of NW_027529641.1, from coordinate 3,654,766 downwards.
CACAGTGGTACTCAGCCCAAGTGTCATGGCATCACCTGGGAATTGTATAAAAATCTGATGCTGTGGGAAAATACCAGTTGGGCCCCATCCAGTTGGTCAGAAGTATGGTGGGCGAATGTGCTGATGAGGTTGAGAACTTCTGCCTCACAACAAAATATCTTCTGAGGGTCCTGTGTACAAATCTGGAAAGAAAATGGACCTTCCTGGAAAATCAGCTCTTAGCTTCTAGCAAGTTCTTCAATCTTTTCATGAATCATGGACTTGAAATTGAAAAGTGTATTATCTACCTCTGAATTAAAACCAAACCAAACCAAAACAAAACAAAACAAAACAAACAAACAAAAAAAAAAAACACAAGAAAGCAAACCTACGTAAGACCAACCCCTTCCTTATTCTCTGTGTTTGGGTCATTGTACACCAGTGGACACAAAGCATGGAGCTGGGTATCTCGCATGGAATCCTCATGCTCATTATTACAGAAATGCGAGAGGCTGTGGTTCCTTACCCCTTTGCATAATTTCCTTATGAAATACCTTCTATATTCTTTATGGATGGACTGTAGATAATTATCTAGAAACTCAAACATTAATAATTTCCTATACAGTGATTGAAAAAACATCCATTTGAGAAACAGCTTCCTCCCTGCCTGGAGCCAAATATCCAATAGATACTGTAATGAAAAGAAAGCAGAGATGTATCCAGGAATGATTTAACCAGCAGCGAGTGACCTGTATTTTATTATGGTACACAGCTGTTTTTATCACACACACACACATATAAATAAATCACAATTAAACAACTTTGGGAACAAAGAATTTGAATCAGAACACAATTAGCTTTTCCTACGAAACCCAAATATCTGCTTTTCTTATATTTGCCACAAGCTGTGATTCCCACGTGAAAGGTATCAATCTATTTCCTTTTCCTGTCAATCACTTATGCCATGCAGGGTGATGGTATGTTGGGTCATGACCCTCATCCCTGGACATGAGCCAAAAGCCACCAGTAATTTGACTGGTGTAATTATTCAGACTGTTTCTAATAAGCGTAAAAATGTGATGTTAACATTTTTCACATGTTTGTAAGCTTCTGGCCTTCAAGGTCTCCTTAGCATACCATTGTACCCTTTTCTTTAGTTATATTGGAAGAAAATAGAACTTTTCAATAGCTGAGCTTTACCCCTTGCTTTCTGTTGGAAACTACCTGGCCTATGGGACCGTAAAGTGTTATTTCTTTAGAATTTTGGTATCTTCCCATGACAGGTCAGACTTTTGACAAGAACCAAAATCCATCCAGCATGCGTTTATACATCTTCTGTGTGCCATGTCCTGGGGGTTAAGAGAAACATAAGGTCAAGTCCAAGTAACGCAAGAATATTCACTGGCAAAACTTAAACGGCTATTTAATGAGTTCAGTAGAGACACCTGGTTCAAATCGCAGCTCTATGGACTAGTGAGGATGTGACTTTTGGATATAAATATTATTATTGAGCAGATTGGGAAATGGGACACAACGTTCACACAGCTAGTATGAGGCAGAACTTGTATCTCTCTACACCTGGGGAGTTTGGCTCCAAAGCCTGTATTCCCAACCATTATGCCATTCCGGGTCTGGCATTTGAGTTGATTGCTTCGTTTAAACAGAGAAGGTTGAATGTCATTTTGAAGAAATGGGAATATGGAACATGTGAATCTATCATCTATCTATCTATCTATCTATCTATCTATCTGATATATATCTATATGGTATCTCATATGATATCTATCTATATGATATCTCATATGATATCTGTATGATATCTATCTATACGATATCTCATATAGATAGATAGATGATAGATAGATAGATATTATATATATATATGATAAAATTCAGCAGTATACAAAGAAACCTACAAGCTTAACTTGAGTCAATGAATCCCTATATCACCTTAGAGAAGGTTATCCTCAGAATTCATTTTCACACAGCAAAGGAAGAATGAAATCAACTGGGGGTTTGGCATTGATTCTGCTAGAGTCTGACCCTCATCATTGTCATTCTTCGAGACTGGTCTTCCTGGCCAACCTGGAGACCTGTGCCCAGTAATCATGTGAGTAAGTATCTTCAGTCAATAACAAGTATCACACGTTATTCAAATTCATTATTCGCAGTTGAAGGAACTGGACTCATTCAGCTTCCAAAGCATTTATTGAGAAGAAACTTTAAAAAGACAATCTGGGTGTAAAAATGGCAATCTGGGTATGGCAATAAATTTTATGTATCAAGTTGAGTGAGCCACAGAGTGCCCAGATGAAATTGTTTGGCGGTGTGTCTGTGAAGATGTTTGCAGCTGAGATTAGCATTGGAATCAGTGGATTTGGTAAAGTGGATCCCGATCTCCAGTGGGTGGGCTTCACCAAGTCTGTTGAAGGCCTACATAGAGCAAAAGGTGAAGGAAGGAGGAATTTGCCCCTTTTCTTGCCTCATAGCTTTGGTGAGGACATTTCATTTCATCTTCTTCTGCCGTTGGACTGGGATTTACACCTTTGGCTACCCTGGTTTTCAGGCCTGGAATGTGGACTCAAAGTACACCTCAGACTTTCGTGGGTCCCCAGCTTGGAGATGGCAGATTGTGGTTCTTCTCAGCCTCCATATTTCATGGTCATAAGATTGAGCCCCACATGAGACGCTGTACTGAGCATGGAAACTGCTTGGGATTCTTTCTCTCTCTGCCTCTTTCCCCCACTCTCTCTCCCTCTCTCAAAATAAATCAATAAACATTTTTTAAAAATACAGTACCTAACAAACAATGAAGCTCATAAACCTTTATTTACTGTGCTATCATTATTATTGTGATCAAATGGAGATGATTTTGAGGACATGAACACAAACATGGAAAAAGTACCAGCTATTGGCCTTCTTGCCCTGCAGGCTGAGAGGTACAAGGTGATTTCTCCATACTGGTTCCCACATGCCCAAAACTAGACAAACAAGCCTCATGCCCAAAACTAATGGCTTGAAAGGTAGTCATTCAAGTCGTCTTTGGCTGCTAATCTGGACCTGGCCCCCCTTGTTTATTTCATCTACTGAAAACTCTCAGATATGATCTCTGTAGGGTGACAATCTAAGCTCAGAAAAGGATCTTTGCTCCTGAACCCAAAAGACAACGTAGCAGAAGGTTGGGACTGTTTTTCCCGATGACGAGGGCAAGGACTGAAAGCATGTTCGACTTAATATTTCAGGTTTCAGCCTCAAGTGGGTACCAGCAGCTGAAAAAATTCAGTTTCCGTGCCCCTTGAGTTCGAAGATTCCAAATTCATCTGCAGAAATGAGTGAGGTGACCTCATCATACCTCTGCTTTTCATATGAATGTCTCTTCTTGAGTGACAGAAAGTTGCTTTTTAGGCAGGGTTCTCCTGTTTAATAATTCAGTAATTAGATACACTGCTGTCAGCTGTGAAATCCCTAACAGCTTTTCAATGACAACATATTGCGGCCTTTTGTGGTCCTCTGAGGTCTCTCTAAGATGTCTTTAACAGGAAGGACAGAGGTACGTGAGAGCCTCCCTCAGGTCTGTGCAAACCCAGGTGTGGAGGCGGCTGTGGGTTGACGGCCAGTGCCTTTCATTTCCTCTCTTTCAGATCACATTAGCAGGGAGAGCCTTGGCATGGCTTGAGAAAGTGGGAGACAGTAGAAATGAAACGCATCATCCTTCATGTATTTTGATTCTTCCTGAGACTTTAGCCTAGGGGTCCCTCAATGAGCATCCCCGCACCGGAGATGAGCGAAGATATCTCAGCACCCACTGTATAAATTCTGTAGACACAAAGGTATGTGTTTTGTTTTGAGTCTGCAAAAACATTTTTTGCAAGTATTTTAGAATTTTTTTTCCTAGAAGAAACCTCCAAAAGAAACAAAGAAAGGTGAAAAGCGCCAACAGCAGCATGCTAATTAGCAAATACACCCTAGCCACTCCGCATTAGCCCACTTAAGGAACAGTATGTTTTATTTCTTTGTCCATTGGGAAGGACGTCCAGCAGCCTAATAAATTCACTCTCAGACTGGCTTTATCAAGAAGATACTGTGTTTTAGAAACTATAAAAGATCATTTGGGGCAGTAACAGATTACTGCTTTTAATAAAATGCTTTCTTTTTTCACTCAATAGGATACTGTAAAAAAATAGTCTATAGAGCAGTATCTATAGAAAAGGAACATTTCTATCTTGGAGAAAATAATACTGGGAGAATGATAATGTGATCGTAGTGACTCATGGTACAAAAGGGAGAGAAAAAGGCTCATTGTCTGACATCTCTCTCTGTTGCTTCCCCATCAACCGGCCTGATCATTCCTCTATAGACTCCTTCACGGGTGCCTCTCTCTCCAGGCCCCCTCCTTAGTGCTGGGTTCTGCAGGGATCGGTGCTTTGCCTCTTGCTGTTCTCACTTTCCACACCCTCCCCAAGGTAGTCCGATCTATTGGTTTCAAAAATGAGACATGCACCAAAGCACCAGAATAATTGCTCAGGGTGCTTTCTAACAAAGCGGATTCCCCGCCACCACTGCTGAAGAGGCAGAACTGCTAGGGCCTGGACCCAGGAATCCGGGCTTTCACAACCTTTTCAGGTGATGCCAGATCTGAAAATCTAGGTTGCACCCTGCCATCATCGCATAAGCTGCCCAAAGACTGGAACTGATCAGTAGGTGTTGCCCAAGGCTTTTTTGAGCCTCAGGCATGGCCATCTAACTGCCTTATAGACGTTGTGTCTGGAAGTCACTGGGACTTTTCACATGCAACACGCCCCGAAGCTTTTATCCCCTTGCATTCGCTGGGTGGCTATTGTATCCAGCCCAGCAAATTAGCAAACTAGGCTCCTATCTCTCCCTTATCCTCTGCATACTGACATCAAAACCTATGCAGTGCCTCTTTGCTCCACTTTCCTCTCCTTGTCCTAGTTTAGGGTCACCCAAAATCTCTCTTGGGCCAGAGGAAAGATGACCAGGTCTGAAGCTCCAAATAGGAAGTGAATTTCCTGCCACTTCCGGTTTGGGCGGCCTCATCATCAAACGGGGAGTGTGTTTTCCTGCCTCCACAGACTCTGGACCTAACACGTGTAACAGGGGATTCTTGTTCCCTGAATGGACTCAAATAACACCTCACCCTTAGATTTGTCCCCACTTAATTATTCCAGGTTCCTCTCTGCCCAGGAGCCTGTCCCTTTCCATTTATCAGTGACTTCCTCTAGGTCTCAGTGGTTTACAGTAAACTTCTGTGATCAGACCTCCAAGCTCTGCTAGGGATATGGAGAAGGACATTTTGGGAATTTAGAAATCTTTTATTCGCTCAACAAAGCAAGGCTTTTAAGACCATGGACTTAAGGGGAAAAAAAAAAAAAGTTAGTGTGAAATTCAAGCTGAGCAATGACTTCTTTGTCCTCGATGGCATTTGCTGCCCCCCTTGAAACAATTAATGCCATTGATCCAAAGGGTGAGAAACCTCAAGGCAAAGTGATTGACAGGGAAGGAAAAATACATTGTTTTCAATATCACCCGGCCCTCCTCTGCCCCACTTTCTCCCCAGGCCAGACCTTTGCACCTTTCAAAAGCACATTTGTTCTCGGGCAAGTGCTCCTCACCCCTCCTCCCAGGAGGGAGGGTGTCAGTTTTCTGTGTGAAGCGGCTCCAGTGAAGGAAAAAGCTCATCCACTCTCTGAGGTTGTGTTGAATCTCATCTAGGTTGAGCAGACTCCATCTTTTAATGCTGCAGGACAGAAATCAACTCTCTGAAAGATCGTGGGTCCTTGTCACCCAGAGGAGACAGAAGTAGCTGTCAGGGGAAAGTCCTACTATGCATGTTCAAGAGACAGAACCAATTTGTGGTTTGTAATTGTACATCTTGCCTTTATCCCTAAGGAGTTCACTTTTTTTGTCCATTTTTGTTGGTTANCTCCAGTGAAGGAAAAAGCTCATCCACTCTCTGAGGTTGTGTTGAATCTCATCTAGGTTGAGCAGACTCCATCTTTTAATGCTGCAGGACAGAAATCAACTCTCTGAAAGATCGTGGGTCCTTGTCACCCAGAGGAGACAGAAGTAGCTGTCAGGGGAAAGTCCTACTATGCATGTTCAAGAGACAGAACCAATCACGTGTGGGTTTGTAATTATACATCTTGCCTTTATCCCTAAGGAGTTCACTTTTTTTGTCCATTTTTGTTGGTTACGAGGGGAGAAGGAAGGTGAAAATTGCAAATAGAGAAAAGTAGATGCAGAGAAGTAGCTCGCTGAAGTGAAGCCAAATGTTTTCATTTTTGTTTTTGTTCCATTTAGTTTTGTTCTTTCAAAGAAGCCTTAGGAAAAAGAACACTAAGGGGGAAAGGCTTGTATTTTAACATCATTATGTGTTATGAGGGGGGCCTAGACTTACAAGGCTAGCAGGTGCTGATGCGAAGTACAAAATCACAGAATTATCATGAGTAGAATTGAGTTCATGTAATCTTAGATGCTGAGCTGGTTAAATACTCAAAGCTACTTCTTGTTTCTGGGACCATAATTCTGTCTCTCGCTCTCGCTCTCACTCTCTCTCTCTCTCCCTCCCTCCCCCATGCACTCATACACACACAGGTACAAATTTGGGGAGAATAGAACTCAGCGATATGTTGTGCCCATATGGTACAGTAGGACACAATAATTTATAAGCGTTTTATTAAAAATCAATGAAGTCAGATCCTGCAAATATTTTAGGCAATTAATGATGATTAGAGAATATTGTTTGGTGTAACTTTTTTTGTTTAAAAAGACGTCTAAAATATGAGAAATAGGATATATCATTGATCATCTTGATGTTTTTTGATTTGAATTGTTTCTCTGTATTCACAGACCTGTGTAGTCAATCTCAGAGCACAGGGGTCATGAGCAAGAAGCAAGGCTTAACAGCCCAACCTAATGAAAAATAAACTATTTTATTCACAGGGGAGTCACATAGGAAGTTCTTAGAAACACTTTTTAAAATCCCCTTTCCTCAACTCTTCATGTGCTTTAGACTTCAGAGTTACTGTAGCACAAAAATGTCTTCCTTCTCTGTAACATAACTCCCTTTTTGTGTCCTTGTTCCTATAACTCTCATTACACTGTGGCTTACAGTTCTGGGTGCTTTTTCTCACCTTCCCTGATGTTGTTGTAACTTTGTCTTGTTTAGTCTTCAGATTCTGGATTACAAAATTTCAAAGAGCAGGACGCTGACAATAACATTCTGTGTCTCATCCATCTTTGTATAGATCCCCAGTACCTACCACGGTGTCTGGGACAAAATGGACCTTGGGGCCATTTTGACAATGAGGCTCAGAGGGGAGTTGGAGGGACAGGAAGGCTGGGGCATGTGAAAAGAAAAACTGTACTGGCCTATGAATTTTTCAAAATATCTTTGCATGGAAATTTTACAGGAGAAGCCTTCAACATGACCAATTTCTGCCTTTTGGAGTATTTTTTTAAATATGTATTTTTTTTTTATTTCTAGGAGAGAGAGAGAGAGAGAGACAGCATGAGCGGGGGAGGGTCAGAGAGAGAGGGAGACACAGATTCTGAAATAAGCTCCAGGCTCTGAGCTAGCTGTCAGCACAGAGCCCGACGCGGGGCTCGAACCCACTAACCGTGAGATCATGACCTGAGCCAAAGTCATCAGATGCTTAAAGACTGAGCCACCCAGGCACCCCTCTGCCTTTTGGAGTATTATGCACGGTAGCAAAACAGCAACACGGACCATGTATTTTTGAGTTCATCAGGTGGCTAAATGAATGGTCAAATATGGTTCATTACCAAGAACAGAGAATTATTAGAAGGTCAGTTAAATGCCAGAACTTTTTATTTTTACCAGGGGTCTTTGGTACTTGGTTAAACCAGAGTCTCACAGCCTAGAACTAAGTAGTTCACTCAAGAGGCTGTAAGGATGGTCATGGACAAAGAAGTCACCACATGATTAACACTTTGGATTTAATCATGGATAGGAAGTTAGGACTGACTCAGGTAGGTGATGGGTAGTGATGAGTCATCACAAAGACTGGATTCAAGTGCCAGGTAACTCAAGGCTCAGTGAACAAAGAACATTCATGGTCATAGGAAAATAAGGAGCAAACCCATATCTGAGATAAGCAGGAGTTTGATTCCCAGGGCCTCAGCCTCTACCTCCTTAGTACCATTAAACTTTTGTTTCAGATAGAAATATATGACAGTTTTGCTTCTCACAGCCACTATTACTAATGCAAAAAACAAACAAACACATATCTCACTTCTCTAAATTTTTAGCTGGTCTGTCCCTATGTTGTTCTTCATTCCGAGAGTTTCTTAGAGTAAGTGTGCTGATGGGTATTATGTGCAAGACTATGTGCAAGGTAGAGTTCACAGCATAAGTGAGAGTTTCTCAACATACTAAGTGTAAAAGTGTTTACCAGAGGGGCCTCTGGATGGTTCAGTTACTTGAGAGCTTGACTCTGGATTTTGCTCACGTTATGATCTAATGGTTCATGAGTTCAAGCCCTGCCTTGGGCTCTGCACAGACAAAGACAAGAGGGAGTGAAGTGGAAATTCTGTCTGTTTAAATCTGCAAGTTAACAAATATTCTCCTTCCAGGTAGACTACCTGAGAGTATGTTCTGTGGCTCAAATATGGGTGTCAGAAGAATAAATAACAATCTTCTCATCAGTGGTTTTGATGGTCTGGTCGAGGCAAACTCCAGTGATTCATTGTAACAAGTGTCACTAACCAGATAAAATTTAAATCAGATGCACAGCTAGAAAGATTGTGGGGTATAACCAAAGCCATACTCAAGGATAATAAATACATTAAACAGAAATAATGCTTATTTGGTAGAAGAGACAAAATAAACCTTTGTTATTTGAAAATAATGTGATAATATACTGATACTAGGGAAATCAACTGAAACAGAACTAATAACATTTTGTAAAATGACAGGAAAGCTAAGTACAGAAAAATCAATAGCTTTCTTATAAGTTATCAGTAAGAATCCAGAAGGAAAAGAATGAGTCCACAGCAGTTCAAAACACATAAAATTCTTGGGATTAGCATAAACTGACAATAGCGAAATTATGGAAAGAGACTGACAAGTGGATAGAAGATGTGGGATATTACTTGGCACAGTGGATGGAACTAGAGTGTATTAAGCTAAGTGAAATACGTCAGGCAGAGAATGACAAATGTCATATAATTATCACTCGTATGTGGGATTTAAGAAATAAAGCAGGTGAACATAGGGGAAGGGAAAGAAAAATACGGTAAAAAGAAAGAGGGGGCAAACAATAACAGACTCTTAAATACAGAGAACAAACAGCACTGCTGGAGGGGAGGTGGGTGGGGGGATGGGCTAAATGGGGGATGGGGATTAAGAAGGGCACTTGCTGGGATGAGCACTGGGTGTTATATGTAACTGATGAATTACTGGGTTCTACTCCTGAAATCCATACTACACTGTATGTTAGCTAATTTGAACTGAAGTNAAATATATAAATACATTCACATTTATGAACACATTAACATTTTTCTATCTCCTTGTTCCTAGAATGATTATGATGACTGGAAACAACAGAAATTCTTTCAAATTAGTTTACATAATAGTGCGACTTCCAGGAAGGTGCCATAAAACTTGTCAAAAAACTCATTCTAAAGTTTACCTTAAAGACTAGATGAGAATAGGTAAGACATATTTGAAAAAGTATAGTAATAGAGGCATACTTACTTTATAATATATTAAAAAACAAAGCTACAATAAACTGTAAGCTACAAGGGAATATACTTACCGAATTATTATTATTTTTAAAAAAGTTTATTTTTTAGAGAGAGAGTGAACTGGGGAAGGAGAGAGAGTGACAGAGAGAGAGAGAGAGAAGAAGAGAGACAGAGAGAGAGAATCCCAAGTAGGCTTCACACTGCCAGCGAGAAGTCTGATGTGGGGCTGGAACTCCTGAACTGTGAGATCATGACCTGGGCTGAAATCTAGAGTTCAATGGGTAACTGAGCCAGACAGGCATCTTTATACTTAGAGAATTATTTAAAAAATGTTTATGACCCTAAAGTAGCTGTCTTTCTGTGTGTATTTCAACCTACAACTTAATCGTGAAAACAGGGGTGCCTGGGTGGCTCAGTTGGTTAAGTGTCTGACTTTGGCTCAGGTCATGATCTCACAGTTCATGGGTTTGAGCCCCCCATCAGGCTCTGTGCTGACGGCTCGGAGCCCAGAGCCTTCTTCGGATTCTGTGTCTCCCTCTCTCTCTGACCCTCCCTTGCTCACGCTCTGTCTCTCTCTGTCTCTCAAAAATGAATAAACATTAAAAAAATTTTTTTAAATAGTGAAAACATTTAAAGGACATGGCAAATGACCAATTATTTAATAAATCATGAAAAAATTGGTGATTTTTTCAAAAGTAAGTTAAATATTTGTATTACAGCCATACATGAAATAATTTTATTAAACTGAAGACAGTTATGAACAATTACGTTCCTTAATCTCAGGGCAGAAAATGAATTGTTAAGGTATAAAAGTAAGGAGAAAAATATATAAAACTTTTATGTTATGTAACTATGAGGA
>NW_027529641.1:3643595-3644177 GCF_008692635.1 Crocuta crocuta | reverse complement strand
ATACTTAGAGAATTACTAAAAACCAAAGAAGAAGATATTCAACATTTTAATGGAATTTCTGAAAGACATTAATAGGAAATTCCATAGAAAGGACCATAAGTCTTCAATAAACTAATATTAAATAAAGATATTTTCAACTTTATAGTAAATTAGGAAGAAAACAAGTTAAAAATAATGCTGTAGTATACCTTTGCTTTTCTAAAAAATGGGCAATATACACAAAGCTATTCGATACTGTTAGGCCAGACATGATTATGATAAATTGTGTCATTCTCTATAGGTAAAAGTTTAAATTATCAAAAATATCTCTAACACAATTTGTCAGACTATTGTCAAGAGTCAATAATATATACGGATTGTGATTTAGTGATTTCATTTCTATAAATTACTTTCTAGAAATAAGCAGCATGCTTACAAACTATACATAAGATGTCTATTTTGGTGTCATTTATAAAAGAACAAAATATTGTTAGCAATTACATGTATAAAAGTCCAACAGGTTTTATAAAACAAAATGCATGTCTTGAGGAATATTTTCTGAAATGGGAAGTTTTCTTAATATAAATTTAAATAAAAAAGCAT
>NW_027529641.1:3629253-3643558 GCF_008692635.1 Crocuta crocuta | reverse complement strand
TTTATGTTCATTTTATATATATATATAAAAGTATATGTACATATGTATGTATATATATATACATATATATATACTTTGAAATGGTAGAAGAATGGTAGAAGAAGGTACGTTAGCCCATTAAAAACAGTTATGAGTGGGGTGCCTGGGTGGCTCAGTCGGTTAAGCCTCGGACTTCGGCTCAGGTCACGATACCGCGGTTCATGGGTTCAAGCCCTGCATCGGGTTCTGTGCTGACAGCTCAGAGCGTGGAGCCTGCTTCAGATTCTGTGTCTCCCTCTCTCTCTGCCCCTCCCCCGCTGGTGCTCTGTCTCTCCCTGTCTCAAAAATAAATAAAACAAAAAATTTAAAAATAATAATTATGAGGAAAAAAATGAGTTGAGAGAATGTTGATGAGAGAAAAAAATTATTTTTCTCTAATTTCTAAACTTAATGTAATGTGTTTTTCCGATTAATTTTTTAAGTAAAACACATGCACATGCTTTTAAAAGAAAATACTGAAAAAAACATTTTGTTACTAATGTTTCCCATTATGATAATGAAGCAAAAATATAAAATTTTATTTCAGCACACACTCCAAAAGAACAAATGAAGCGTCCATCATACGTCTTTTCTTCCTCACGCCCAAAATAGAATTAAATTGGACAGTAAAGGGCTTTATATACTGATCCTTGCACTATTAATTTGTGAGTTCTAGTAAACTTTTCACTATGCTTATAGGTCCCCAAAATGGATACAGCCATTAAGAGTGTAGGACACCGATTACATAAAGAAACCTTGGATCTCACTTGACCATATCAGAAAAATACCTTGAAATCTTTGGGTCAAAGAGCACAGCTGTGACGTCACACTGATTGGGTGTCAGTCCAGAAATCCTTCCTAGGGGAAATCATGGAGGAAAGGGACAATGTACAAGTGGAAACTTGACAAATTTTTGTATACAATGCTTGGATGAACAAAACCAAGAGGGGTAAAAAAGAACTTCCTAATGGTCAGAATTATTCGTTGAAGAAGTTGTTTTATAAGAAGCAGCCAATCCTTTTGAGTTTTGACCGCTGGGAGCATTGCCCAGTTCTTTTTTAATTAGCGCTCAATTAAATTCAGCTGAGGTCACAGAAAATGAATTATACTCTTCATTTAGGAAAGAAGAAACAAAAAGGAGAAAAATAAGAAAAATCAAATATTTTAAAAATAAAAAAGCAAGTCTTTGGATTTACAAGGCATGAAGAAAACTTCAAATTTAAATTACACCTTGGGTATTAGAAAATATGGTATGTTTTCCCCAATGAGTCTTATAGCATTTGTTGTTGTTGCCATATTTTAAATTTCCCAATGGGTGTTGGACTCTTCAAATGACAGTAAACATGGAAAAGGTAGCTAACCAGTAATTTGGAGAGAAAACAGAATTGTAGATTTATGCTTGCTAGCTTCACTTTGTTAATTGAGGAAGCTATTGATGCTTCAAGAAGACAGTACTCGGTCTCTAGAATTTAGAAGTCACATAAAGAAACTCTTCCAAAGAAAACTGATGCAGGAAACTTTCCACTCCATGGCAGAGTATTCCAGATATTAAGGGGCTGTGTACTTTGCTTTTACCCAAGTGAGCGGGATCATAAAGAAGATTTTGCTTCTGCAGATGTTTAAACACATCATGCCAAAGACAAATTTTTCAACTGGAACCCTCAAGAAACGTCACTTCTATGTCTTGCCAAGAGAGATCCAGCATTCTCTCTACATAAACATCTGCTGGAAAAAAATTTAAAGGGAGACATTTCAAACAATGATGTTTGTAGCTTTTCATCTTTAATAAGGTAGGCAAATAATGAAAATGAATTTGAGATACATTCCCTTCCAAAGCAACTTTTCTTCACTGACATGCATTAACGTGGATGGTCAGAAAGGGAAAACATGAACGTTGTGTTGGGTAGAAATGCCTAAAAGCATTTTTGTGAACTATCAGTCATACCTGAGAAACATTCATAAATCACAGTTTCCTTTAACTTCAGAAGCTCCACAGGTTCATTGTCATGCTGACTTGTTTGTGGCAATTATGCTACGTTTATATTTACATAATAATTGGATTTTCTATTAAATTAAACAAAAAACCCTCAAAAGTGAGAGTCAGGGAACCATAAGTTAGCTATACAACCTGAACAATGCAATTCATTTGTAGTTAGAATGGAAACTTCATCTTGTTCAAACCATCGTAGATGTTTGGGCATAATTCTCCGTAGGAAATGCAAGATATATAGCTGGGCTCTTTAAGGTTCCAAGAAAGAGACGCACATGGATTGCCTTTGGTAATAGGTGTTTATTGCAAGAATACACTAGCATGTAATTTAGCAAGAGCTATCTCATAGCTCCTCTGGGTTTCACTGCTTCAAAGAATCAGAGGTACTGCAGGTATCAGGAAATGGGAAGTATTTTTTCGGTGTAAAAATAGTTTAGTGTAGTGGGGGTGCCTGGGTGGCTCAGTTGGTTAAACTTAGGCTCAGGTCATGATCTCATGGATCATGGAGTTGGGTTCTGGGCTGACAGCTGCTTTGGATTCTGTGTCTCCGTCTCTCCCCGCCCCTCACCCTCTCTTTCTCAAAAATAAATAAACATTAAAAAAATTAAAAACAATAGCTTAGTGTCTTTTGGATTTAAAACTAAGTTCAAATGATCCACCTTCTCTCCCATTGTTCAACATTTTGACTGTCCCCAAATAACAGATTTGATTGATAGCTTTGCCATCATCCAAAAGGAGCGTCCCCCTTATTAAGAATTTCAGAGCACTTCAGCTCAGCGTACTCATGTACCAGTCTCTGGATGGAAGGTTTGGATTCTCTTGACATACAGAGTTCAAGAAATTAGTGGCTGATTTAGCAAATAATGGTCTGGGCTTTTCTTAGAAGTTAGTGACAGCCATAGTTGAAACAGTTCTCCTGGAGTCTTCTTGCAGCATGTTCAATAAATCAATAATGGAAAAAAGTGCATAAAGCAAGGATTTAGTGCACATGCCTTCAAATGGAACTCATTGGTGTCACCTGAACTTCAGAGCTTCAGAGACCAAATCTATAGTAAAATACAGTATTAGTGCTTAGTATTTCTCGAATGGTGGAATGAAAGCTCATTGGACCTTCTCCCCAGCAACACAGTCCTTAAGTTGATGAAAATTATAAGGAAACTATTGTTTGTAGTTTACAGAGAGTGTCCTACAGGCATATAGCAAATGGATAAATACTCATTCAAGAAAATCAACAGTGAGGTTTTCAATCAGAAAGAACAGTGAGAGTCCGTGTTTCTAGAGCCTCCACCTGGTCCCTTCGTGACAATTCATTCCCTGAGCTCCATATTAGAGAAGGTCAACCCCAGGTGCTCCACTCGAGATCAAGGCAGAAGGTGAGGGAGTCCTTGAAAGTATTTCCCAGATCACTTGCAGCATCACCAACACAGGGCCTCAATAACACAGAAGGCTCAAGTACAACTTTTGAGCAAACGAACCTACAATAACTTATCCCGACCTGAAGGTAGATCCTAGGAATCCAGACATAAAAGTTCCTGGTAATCTGGAAGACTGTGTGCATGCTCAAGGTTCTGCCTTTTCAACAGAAATCAGAGGATAACTCTAAGCTACAAGCTACTGGCCAAACATAGGTTAAGTAAGTAAATAAGAAAACAAACAATCTGAACTAATATGTGAACACACATATCCAATGGTTAAAGGTAAAATTCATCTAACCAAGTGGGTGTAAATATAAACTTTAATGAATAAGTGGTTTATGCTGACCCAGGAGCAAAGACTAGTCAGCGAGATGGCAAGAGAAAAAGCTGGGTTAAAATCTGAGTTTTAATTTCCTACCTACCATAGGGGAAATAGATTTGGCAAAGTAGTTTAGCAAAGTCACTAAATAAATAAGCAAACAACCAATCAAAAAATAACAACTGCTTCTGGCATGTGTGGGTGAGGGGAATCAGTATATGGAGTTGCTAGAATATATAATTTAAATTTTTTATTTTTAAAAAAATATTTACTTATTTATTTTTGAGAGAGACAGAGAAAGAAAGAGACAGAGAGAGAGGGAAAGAGAATCCCAAGCAGGCTTCATGCTGCTAGCAAAGAGCTCGATGTGGGAATCGATCTCATGAACGATGAGATCATAACCTGAGCTGAAATCAAGAGTCAGACGTCTAACTGACTGAGCCTCTCAGGCACCCCTAAAATTTTCATTTTCAACAACAACAACAAAAAAATGAAGCCTACAAGAAAACAGAAAATTGTCATTCACAAAGAAGGAAAAGAACTGGCAATGGAAAATGCCTTTGATGTGGTCCATTTGGTGAATTTAGACAAATGTTTTAAAGCAATTATTATACCTATGTTCAAAGACTAAAGGAAATCATTCTTTAAGAATTAAAGGATGGTACAATGGCAATATCTTATGAAATCGCACATATCAGTAAAGACATAATAAGTGTTTGCAAATAATCAAATGGAAATTTTGGCATCAAAAGTGTGATAGCCAAAATAAAAAGTTTACTAGCAGGGCTCAACAGTAAATATGAGCAGACAGGGCTCAACAGTAAGTATGGAGCAGACAGAAAAAAGAATCAGCAATCTTGAAGACAGATTCAATAGAGATCTAGCAATCTGAAGACTAGAGAAAAGGGAGTGTAAACAACAACACCAACAGCAACAACAACAAATAGGGCCTCTAAAAAATGTAAAATAATAATGAATGTACTAACATATACATAATGAAAGTACCAGAAGTAGAGGAGAGAAAGAAAGAAAGCAGTAGGGAAACTGTCTTCAAAGAAATAATGAGTGAAAACTTGCAAAACTGGATGGGGGCATTAGTTTAAACATCCAAAACGAGCCATGAACTCTCAGTTGGATAAAAGCCAGGAGATCCATCAACATCCAAATATGTAATAGTCAAAATGTTAAAAGCCAAAGATAAAGTAAAAAGTCAAAAGTAGTAAGAAATAAAGGACTTATGTACAAGGCGATCCCACTGTGATTAATGACTGACTTTCCATCAGAAACAATGGAGGTCAGAAACTGGGGGAGCATATTCAATGTACTAAAATTGTAAGTAACCGTCTACCAAGTGTCTTATATCCAACAAAGGTGAAGTAAATATTTTCTAGACCGGATAAAACCCAAGATAACTGTTCCTAGCGGACCTGCTTTATAAGTGCTAAAAAACATTCTTCAGACTAAAAGCAGGTAATACCATTCAGTATTTCAAATCCATATGGTAAATACAAAGAGTATACAAAAGATATGTAGGCAATTGCAAAAGACAAGATTCTTCTATTTCTTCTTTATTCCCTTGACTTATTTAAAAAAAAATTAGTAAATCAATATGTAAGCAATTATATGGTTGAGCCTATGACATATATAAATGTAATATATTTGAAAATAAGATCACAGAGGATGTGGGTGGGAATAAATTTATACTGGAATGAAGAAATGGCACTAGACAGTAACTGAAGTGCTAGGAAAAAACAAAGAGAACCAGAAAAGATAAATAAAATTAATATAGCAAAATAGATACATACTTTCTCTTTTTTCTTCTCTGTTTTTTTGAAAGACATAAAATATTATGATTATATCAATGTATTGGGGGTTATAAAATATAAAATATAAATTTGTGTTAACCGCAATAGCACAAAAGCAAGGGGGGGATTGACCTATACAGAAATGAAATTTTGATATGTCACTGGAACTAAATCAGAACGAGATTCTCGTGAGTTAAGATGTGTAAGTCCTAGAACATCCACTAAGGAGATAAGTCAAAATTATAATTAAAAGTCATTCAGGTATTTTCAATGCTATATTAGAGAATATTCATTAAATATAAGACAAAAAAGGTGAACAGAAGGAAAAACTCATGAGATACATAGAAAACAGAAAGGCAAATAGAAGTAAAAAGCAACCATGTCAATAACACTAAATGTGAATGGATTAAACACTCCAATCAAAAGGCAAAATTGTCAGATTTGAGCTATAAGAGACACACTTTAGATTCGAAGATGAAAACAATCTGAAACAGCCTGAAAACTGTAGCCACCAAAGAGCTGCAATGGCTCTGTTAGTATTAGAAATGAGAGCTCTGAAACAAAATGTTATTGGAGATAAAGACAGGTATTTCATACTGATAAAACTGCAAATTCATCAGAAGTATACAACAAATATAAACGTGTATGAACCTAGTAAGAGAGCCCTCCAGATTATCGAAGCAATATTGACAGAATTGAAGGAAAATACAGACAATCCAGGGCACCTGGGTGGCTCAGTCAGTTGAGCATCTGTCCCTTGATTTTGGCTCAGGTTGTGATCTCATGGTTTGTGAGATAAAGCCCCATGTCAGTTCAGTGCTGACAGAACAGAGCCTGCTTGGGATTCTCTCTCTCCTTCTCTCTGACACCTGTATGCTCATGTGTTCTCTAAATAAATAAATACACATTTAAGAAAAGAAGATACAGACAATTCGATTTTAATCCCCACTTTCAATAATGGATAGAGCAGTTACAAAAAAATAAAATGTTGAACAATGGTGTAAACTAACCAGAACTCCTAGAAACCTACACCAAACAAGAGCAGTACATACATTCTTCTCGAGTTCCCATGGAACGTTCTAGAGGATATAACAAACGTTAGATCACGAAGTAAGTCTCAGTACTTAAAAAAAAAGATTTAAGTTAATACAAAAAGGATTTGCTCAGCCCACAATAAAATGAAAGTAGTAATGAATAATAGAAGGATATTTCTGAAATTAACAAATATATGGAAATTAAAGAACACACTACTAATTAACCAATAAGTCAAAGATAAAAATCACCAGGGAATATAGCAAATGCTTTGATATGAACTGAAAACAACACATACCAAAATGAATGGGATGTAACTAAAACAATGTTGAGGGAAATTTATAGCTATCAGTGATCACAATAAGAGAGAAAAAAAGGA
The DNA here is from genome assembly GCF_008692635.1 of Crocuta crocuta. NCBI lineage: Eukaryota > Metazoa > Chordata > Mammalia > Carnivora > Hyaenidae > Crocuta > Crocuta crocuta. The sequence goes on along the minus strand of NW_027529641.1, from coordinate 3,636,600 downwards.
GAAAGATCTCGAATGAATAATCTAACCTTCTGTCTAAAAATATAGGAAAAGAATAAACTAAAAATATAGCAAATAGAAAGCAGAAAGTAATAAAGATAAAAGAAAAAAGGAAGCAGAATAGAGGAAAAAACGATAAAAATAATTAATGTAACCAAGTATTAATTCCTGCAAAATATCAGCAAGACTGACAAAACATTAGCTGGAGTGACAAAGAGAAAATCAGAGAGTCAGATTACTAAACCCAGACATGGTAGACAGACCTTACTGCTATTCTTTTTTTTTTTTTTTTAATGTTTTATTTATTTCTAGGAGAGAGAGAGACAGCGTGAGCAGGGGAGGGTCAGAGAGAGAGGGAGTCACAGACTGAAACAGGCTCCAGGCTCTGAGCTGGCAGTCAGCACAGAGCCCGACGCGGGGCTCGAACCCACGAACCGCGAGATCATGACCTAAGCGAAAGTCGGACGCTTAACCGACTAAGCCACCCAGGCGCCCCTATTCTTGCAAATATAAAAATGATTCAAAGAGAATGGTATAAATGATTGTAAGATTAGATACATAGATGAAATGGGCAAATGCCTAGAAAGATACTACTTACTTAAACTGACTCAGAAAGAAATAGAGAACATAAATACATTATATTGTGTAAGTACATTGAACTTGTAACCAAAAGATTCCCCCAAGTCCACAGAAGGCCCAGGCCCAGATAACAATCACTGGTGAATTCTACCAAATGTTTAAACAAGCATTGACGCCAATACTTAACAAACTTTTCATGAAAATAGAAAAAGAGATAACACTTCCCAAATAATTCTAGGAGGTCAGTATTTTACTGATACCAAAATCAAACAAAGATATCAGAAGAAAAGAATCTATCAGTCAATAATTTTTATAAATAAAGGTGTAAAATCCTCAACAAAACACCAGCAACCTACATCCTGAAACATAACAATGATTATAAATCAATCAGTGTAGTATACCATATTAGTAAAATAAAAGGCAAAATTACAGTTATCTAAATAGATGGAGAAATAGCATTCAGCAAGTACCAACAGTCTTTCATGATAAAATGTCTCCACAGATACAAATAGAATGGAACTTCCTCACATGATGGTCATTGATGACCAGTCTAATTATCATGAAAATTAATGGTGAAAGACAGAATTCTGGTCCCCTGATATCAGGAACAAAACAAAGATACCCACTCTCACCTTTTCTCTTTAGTATATACTAGAGATTCTAGCCAGGGAATCAGGTGAGAAAAAAAATAGTAATCAAAGTCATCCATGTTAGGAAGGAAGAAGTGAAACGATCTGTATTAGCTGATGACATGATCTTGTATAGAAAAAAAGTAAGAAATTCATACAAATAATATTAGAACTAATAATGAGTTCAGCAAGGTTGCCAGTGACATGAGTAATATATAAAATCAATTCTATGCCTATACAGTGCAATAAACACTAAAAATAAAATTAAGAGACAGTGACTTGTACAGAATATGTTTCTGAAGAAATTATCAACGTACTAATAAAAGTTGAGTAAATGGATAGCTGGCTTTTCATTATGTTAAATGAGATACCTATGTTTAGGTAGAGTGTAGCTCTTCTAATATGTCTCAAAAATTTGTACACAAATTTGGAAATTTAGAACCCAAGTCAATCCATATATCTTTTGGGTTAGGTCCTAGATTGACTAGGAATTTGGGGAACAAATTGTATTCCATTCCCTCGATACTTAACAGAACGGTATTTTATTTATTTTTTAAGTTTATTTATTTTGAGAGAGACAGAGACAGCGGGAGCAGGAGAGAGGCAGAGAGAGCGGGAAAGAGAGTATCTCAAGCAGGCTCTGTGCTGCCAGCTGGGGAGCTCAATGAAGGACTTGAACCCATGAACCGTGAGAGCATGAATTGAGCCAAACCAAAAGTCAGGTGCTTAACTGACTGAGTCACCCGGGCACCCCCAGAACAATGTTTTAAAAGACAACTCATACATATTTAGAATAGTCTCAGAGTTGATAAAATTCCAGATTTGATTATCATGTGGAAATAGAGTGGCGATATTGTTATTCTTTTATCACATAGGAGAATTCTTCATCAGAGTGATTGGTATATGTGGCAGAGAACCATTTTTAAGAAATGCAAATCAGGTCACACCACTCCTCTTCTTTCAGATATCCAATGCTTCTTATCACACTTCAATTACAAGTGAAACTCTTGGAGCGCTTGGGTGGCTCAGTAGGTAAAGCATCCGACCACTGGTTTAGGATTAGGTCATGATCTCAGCGTTCATGAGTTCGAGCTCCGTGTCTGGCTTTGTGCTTGCAGTGTGGATCCTACTTGGGTTTCTCTGTCTCCCTCTCTGCCCCTGCCCTGCTTGTGCTCTCTCTCTCTCTCTCTCAAAATAAATAAACTTTTTTAAAAAAGCAAATCTCCTCAAGGAGCATACAATTTGACCCAAGCCTCCACTGCTGATCCAGCTATTCTTTCTTTTCTGGATCAGTGTATTCAGTCACATTGGCCTTCTCCCAGATGCTAGTTCTCGTCAAGCTTATTCTTCCCGTGGGGTTTTGCTATTCTTCTTCCCACTGACTGGAGTAGTCCCTGTAAAGACCCTTCCCTGGTTCTCTCACCTCACTCAGGCCCCAACTCACACATGTGTGGTCTCACTACTTGACCTCAACTCAAGTCAAGGTTGTCCGTGACTTGACTTCCTTTCCTTCAATGGACTTACCACTACCTGAAATTTTATGATCCATATGCTTCTGGATTTAGTTATTTGGTTACTCATTTTTTTTTCTCTCCTACTAGAATGTAATCTCTTTGAGGCCATAGATATTTTTTATTTTGTTGGCTCCTCAGAATTAGTAGAATCCTTGGTACAAAATAGACACCCAGTAAATACTTGGTAGATGGATTAAATTGTGATAGTTCTGTCTAGTCTATTGCATTTAAGAATTCAAGAGTTTCAAGAAGTTTTGTTTTGTTTTGTTTTGTTTTGATTTGGTGACTTATGTGTTTTATGAATGGCATGAAAGCCTGGGATCGTCGAGTTTTAAATTAGAAAATACCTCAGGAATTGATACAGTCTTGACTGTTAGGTTAAGAAAGTACCTGAGAAAAAATTCTGATAGATAAACAAGAGTTTTCATAATAAGGGTAGTGTTCTATTTACTTTGAAATCAAATCCATGCCACTATTATCTTTATTCCAGACAAATATAGAAATGAAAAAACCCTTAAACTTATACAATCTACATAAAGACCCTCAAAAGGTGGTTCATTAGATTACATAGGTGCATATACATATAGAGTAAAACCTTGGATTATGAGTAATGAGTAGTAAAACCTTGGATTATGAGTAATGCGTTCTGTGAGAATTTTGTGAGACAAGCAAGTGTTTCTAATCAATTTTAACTTGATAAATGAGAGATTTCTTGCAATACGAGTAGTACATGAGGCTGAATGTCACATGATCACAACTGAACCAATGGTTTCTCCCTCTCTCTCTCTCTCACTCGCTGTGGGATTGTGGGTGATCATCTTCCATGCTCAGATGCTCCTTCTCAGACCGCGGTGGTGTTTGGCAGGAATCAGTGATTTTTCAAAACATTGGAGGGTGCCCACAACTGGCACTAATGTATTTTTTGTCACTCCAAAGCATCTATAGACACTCCTTTGCTTTTCCAGACAAGAGTAAGCTTAGGAATGCTTTGCTTCATTCTAGGTCAGGCTGCCTGCAGATACAAACTCCTCTGCTGCTTTATTGCCAGTTACATTAAACACAATATATGACAAGAGTTTATTAATACCGTACTATAGTCCACATCCATTAGTGACTGTGAAAGTTGTCCTATGCAATAACCCTCCTCTCTCTTGTCTCCCTCATACCAGCAACAGAGGTTTTCAAAGGTAAGTGCAGGTTAATTTATTTTTCTTCATATTTTGTATTTTCACTATTATTTTGTGTCATATGACAGTATTATAATCATTTTTATATGAATATTTATGGGTTGGGAAATGAATCATCTGACTTCCCTTATTTCTTATGGGGAACTTTGCTTTGATAAGCAAGTGCTTTGGATTACAAGCGTGTTTCCAGTACAAATTTTGCTTGCAAACCAAGGTTTTACTGTATATGCATTTATATACGTATACTTGCACGTACCCACACATATATTTAAAGTTACATACACACACACACACACACACACACACACACACAACTGAAGACATGCTATTTTAGTTCTTAGCCCCTGCAGTGGAATTAGATACATCTGCTCCAAATCTGGGCCCTGCCTGCCATTTCGTAACTGCTTAAACAGGTTATTCGACTTCAGTAAAATGGAACTGGCTCCTCTTTAAAATAGAGATCAAGCCTACTTCACAGGAATGGAGTGAAGACTAAATGCAATAGTGCATGTTAAGTGTCTGGCATGGTGCTTTAAACAATGGAGGCATTCAATAAATAATAATTCATCATTTTCCCCACGGAATCTTCCAGGCTTAGATTCCTCTCTCCTTTAAATCTTTCTCAGCTTTATAAAACACATGGTCATTGAATTTGAATCTTCCAGGGGCAGGTTCCTTCTCACATATGTCTCCTAAGTACTACAAATTTACTTGACATGTGACAGATACATAAATTTGGTAAGTTGGCCCCTCTAAACAAACAAAATAAATAAATAAATAAATGGAGAAAAAGAAATGGAATAAGTGATGAAAATCCACATACATCTATTTCTCGTAGAAATATTTTATTAGATTTTCAAACAAGATCTAAAAGCAATATCAAGTAGAGGTGTGTGTGCTTCCCAGGTAAATAACCAGAGGAGCATATGTTACAATATACTGAGTTTTGTCCATACGGAAATGCCTTTAGGATGCTGTAGTGATGTAAAACGGTAAGGTGGACAGAGAAGGGGACAAAGGTTCTGACAGACAGAGCATGAATTGTGGCCTGCTAACCAGGATCCAGATGCTAGCCAAGATAGAACTTGAGCCCACAGTCTATGGTGAAAAAACAATCAGGAAGGGCTTTCCATTTAATATTTATCCTATCATACTGCTTCATGCTGATTTACTTCCCCAAAGCCTCAAATGTGTTTAGCCTAACACTTTGAATAGTAGAGACAAAAATTAAAATGATATGTCATTTCCCTCTTTTCTATAACAAATGGGATGGAAGAATTTTCAGCCCCTTCTTGGGTATAAAACACCTCCACAAAGGAAACACAAGACAGTAATTCATCAGGGCTTCAATATGCTGGTGCATCTAGCATACGTTCTAAAGGTCTCTTGCAACAGCATAAAAAAAGAAGGGAAAAAAAAAGCCTGAAATACTGCCCAAACTTTATCTTGGACAACAATCTTCTTCAAAAGACTTACTCGGTTGAGAAAATGACTTTCTATAGAGAGGCTGACCCTTCAGTTTCACGGAATATATTTCGTAGTATTCCAAGAAGTTTTTGTAAGTCATGTTTTTCTCTGATTTACCTATGAATCTATACATCTCCGTGTCTCTTCTCTGTTTTTCCCCGTGCCAATGCAGCAGCAGCAAAAAAAAAAAGTATGCCAGAAATACTTAGCACATTGCTAAAATGCACACCCTTGGAAGACTACTAGCAAGCCAGATGATTCACCTCTATGTTTTTTCTTTGACTTTAGGTAACTGTCACCCATAACTCTAAAGATGAAGCTTCACCCAGGAAGGGGACAGTGTGATTGCTGCAGTAATTCTTGCTTAAGAAATGGAGGGTGCTGAATTCACTGAAGTATCCATGAAGTGTGCTCACTCCCCCGCAAGTATGGAGAGAAGTACCTGAAAGGGTAATTTTATTAGGGGCTAAAGAGCAATATTTCAGTCAGTAGCAGCAACGGAGGCCTTGACCTTCCCCTTTTTTTGCCCGTTCCCCTATGTCTCTGTGTGGATATGTTTATTTATTCTGATAGTTTTGTTTATTTTGTTGTTGTTGGGGTTTTTGTTTGTTTGTTTTGTTTGGCTTTAGGGTGAGGAAAGGCCTCTCTGGGAGAAATTTCTGTATATTTAATATGTAATCTTTGTTGCCCTTTTGTAAATAACCTAAAACCCACCTAAGAAACAGTACTTACAATCATGTTTTGCATGTTTTACAGTCTATAGGGAGCCAAACACCCAGAAATAACATCAACATCATTATTTCCGTGTGGAAATATAGTGAGGGCGATGAATTCCTGCTTACCTGAAAACAGGTCAGCAATGACGCATTCTTAAAGGAAATGTCAGTATTTTATAAGTATAGTTTTAATATTGGCCCCCATCCTCTGAAACCTCTGCTCTCACCACTCATTTGGGATGCATTGTACCCAACAGATTCCCATACAATCATTGAACTACCTAAATCTCCTAGTTTACAATAAATTATGTATAATCAATGATGTGTGTGAAAATAAAACAAAAACTTCTACTATAAGGCATTAGAAAGTTACCTTAGAAACTCCATACTGTATATTTTACACAGGTTATTTTTAAATTGGGGGGGTATGGTTTAGTAATTCATTTGATGGGAGGGAGGGAAGAGAAAAAATGAAAAATATTTCCTTTGCTTTTGCCCTTCTTTCAAATTGAGGAGGAAAATGTTGACAGGAAACACCGCCCTTTCCAAAAGTTTGAGTACAGTGAGCTAGAAACGGTGTGATTAGTTTTTCAACTTGACGGTCCCTTTAGCGGTGGGTTTGGGACTCAATAATGGAGCCACTATAGCTTAGACATTAGTGTTTTCTAATAAGCAGGCTAAAAAAGAAATCAAGGGAGCAACTACAGCCTGTAAGTTACCAAGAGAAAAAATTCATGTCCCAATCTCTCCAAATGTATTGATATTCTTCAGACTGATAATAATAAAGAAAGCATTACATGCTTAGTTCCAGAAATTCTCCATTTCCATTATTGCTGGAAAAGCCATCTAAAAAGCACTTGAAGTTGATGATGTATGTTGTTTACTTTCTTGAAAAAACATCCTCTCCAAATAGGGGGAAAGGTTAGAAATGATTTGTACTGCATTGATCAATTTATCTGAGTTGTCTTTCGACAGATTGTATTAATGGAACTTCATTTTCTTTTATTCAGTTGACGGCCAATTTTTTGTTGTCTCTTAAAAAGATCAATGAACACGTCTCGCCATCTTTTCACAAAACAAGATGATTTTCCCCTTAAACTTTAAAAAAGACTTTATTATTTTGTTGTAATAGATTTTTGTCTCCCTCTTTTTGCTTTCAGCCCCCTGGAGTGAGTTTTCTAATGCCTGCCTTTTCTTTCACACCTCTTTGTAGCTTCAGCTTCAATACGTTGAATTTCACTCCCCCTCCCCCCCCCCC
>NW_027529641.1:3503806-3629200 GCF_008692635.1 Crocuta crocuta | reverse complement strand
ACTTTGCATTTCCCGTCCCCCCCCCCCCCCCCCATCATTCTGGGTGCCACAGATGTCTTCAGAGACAGGAGCTTTTCCACTCTTTCAGCTGCATCGGGAGTTCAGGCCGATGGTGTCCACCACCACCACAGCCTTGTAAACACAATCAAGATGAGCGCTTGCGAGAGCAAGAGTGCGTTTTGATGGGGGCATTTTGCCCCACGTCTCTTCAATTCCTTAAAAATGACAACTTGCTGCTTTTACCCAGGCCGGGTGGGAACAGCTGATTATCTTTCTGTGCAAGGAGGGTAGGGGACCTAGGACTCCTCATTTGCCATTTCTTGACATTTAGAGCATATTTCTATGAATGTAAATGCATGTTTCTGCCGGATGGAAACATTCTTTTTTTGGTCTGTTTTGCTTTTATTGCAATGGAAGATATGAAAAGTCAAAAGACGGTAAAACTCAATTTATCTACCTGTCTCTTCCTAGTAGATGCAGATCCCTGGTTTCTTCCACCCCTCCCTTGCCCCCTCATAATTACCCCCAGAATCCCATCTTCGTTTAACACATCGTCAGCCACCTGGCATTTGTGAAGTGTAGCCTTGCCTGCAGAGAACTGGCACATTCAGAAGGTTTTCTTCCCCCCTCAGATATTGAAGAGCTGCAGAAGCCACGTGATATATACTAACTTCTCCCAACCTCCCTCTAAAACATAATGAGCTCAGGAGGAGTGACTTCAGCACGTTTTCAATACATAGTTTAAACGCAGTATAGATGTCTACATCTTGAGCACAGTGTTTCATTGCTTCCTTTTTATAGACTCAAAAACTTCCTTAAAACAGATTTCCCGAGAACAAAAGAGAACTAGCATTGGCACTTCTGCCGGTGCTTTCCTTGGCAAAGTTATTAGAGCAAAACGAAGTAAAATCCTGATTCCTTAAATGAAGGATCCATTCCCAAACCATCGCTTACAGGGGAATAAGCCAATCACGATTAGGATCAATCATAGATCATCATCCCTCACGTTCCAGACCCTGTGGCCTACAGAGGACGACAAGCAGGTATCTGGACCAGCGGGCTTCTATTAGGAAGGGGGAGGGGCAGAGCAGAGAGTACTTTTTGTTAGTTTGTTTGTTGTAGTTGTTTTAAAATTTATTTATTTTGAGAGGGATAGAGAGAGAGAGACTCTGGGAGGGGCAGAGAGAGAGGGAGAGAGAATCCTAAGCAGGCTTGGGCTGTCAGCACAGAGCTCCTTGCGGGGCTCAAACTCATTAACCATGAGATCATGACCTGAGCCAAAACCAAGAGTCAGATGCTTAACTGACTGAGCCACCCAGGCACTCCTGGTTGGTGTTTTTGTTTTTGTGTTTGTGTTTTTTTGTTTTTTTTTTTAATGATTATCATCATTATCTCTCAAGCAGGAAGTCTGGGCATATTGCTGCATTCCTCCTTCTTATTGAACCCACATTTATAATCAATCACCAAACCCCTCAGCTGTCTTTCCTAAACATCTCTTAGCCATCATCTCTTCTTTTCTGTTTCCCATTTTCTCAATTCAGGCTTGTATCTTTCCTCAGCTGGATGACTGGGCTAACCTCCCAACTTGTCTCATTTCCTCCTGCTCGCCCTGGGAGCGATCCTGCATGCTTGGCCAAAATCAGCCTTCCGAACTGCAAATCCACTCCTGCCCTTGCATCCCTCCATACTGGAGAGTCTCCCCCACCTTAGTTTCAGGACACAGCTCCCAGCATTCCCGTGTCTCCTCCAGACCTCTCTGGCTTCTTCTCCAGCCCCACTCACATGCACATGACCTTGCAGAAAGAGGAACTGTCTGCAGCTCCTTCACTCATCCTGACATTTTGCTCTGTGGACTTTAACACGTGCTTTTCCCCTTGCCAAGAATGCACTTTCTGTCTCTTTCATCGAGCAATTGCCTACTCAGTCTCAAATGCAAAGCAATATGAACAAAAATGACGAGGCTCTCAAGCACGAAACACAACCTCTAATATAATATTCCTTTCTTAGAGGCCCCACCTAGACTCCTGAGTGCAAGGAAGTGCTCTTTTCTATGCTTTTGTAGCAGTTTATACTAGGTCTTCACAAAATTGCTCATGGTTCTCAGATTATCGATTTGGTTGCTACTGGAAGTCCCCCGGTGCTGCTTTGGCTTTGAGTGCCCAGTGAGAAGAGGCACATAGTAGACACTCAGTAAATACTTTTGAATTAAATAGGGATTTGCACTAAACATCTGTGTTTAACAGGCTCTACTGATTGAAGTCACAGGAAGAATGCGAAACTAATGTAGTGATAAGGGGGTGTCACCTATGAAGAACTCTGGGTACCATGGAGCTTAAAGGTGTGGATTAACTGGTCTATGAAGGCCAATGTCAGTGAGCATGGAGAAAAGCAAGTCTTTTTCCTCCATCTTTCTAGATGGATCTTTCTAGATAGATCTTTCTTTCCTCCATCTTTTGTCTCTGCTTCCTTGTGCCTATCTGTTTTACTCTTTTCTACCTCCCCAGACCAGGTTTTCAACCTACTCTGGCTTAAATGTGCTCATGCATGTCCCAGCCACAGCTTTACTGAGCATTCAGTAAATGCAGGCACTTACTAGATAGATACTACTCATAGCATTGAGTCATCATGCTAAAATCCCAATTGGGAAAAACTGATTTCTCCTCCAGACTTTGAGTGGTGTTTGGTCTTGGCCCAAGAGGTGTTACAAGGATGGGGGTGGATCTATAGACCTCAAAACAGCGGATGGCCAATTCCCAACCCAATTTTCCAGTTTATTCAAGCAACTTCATAGGGTCCTAGACTAGAAAGTCACCTGATCTTTCTGCTTAACAATGTGCTTTTCTGAAGGCCACTTAGTAACTTTTTAAGAGTTAATCCATGAGATTCTTTCCCAATTGAAATATTTGGTGATGCTGTGCTTCCCCTGCACTATATGGAGCACACACTTGTGGAGGCAAGACTGATGGTTGGAAGGAAGAGAAGCCTATTAAACCAGATTCACTGTTAATGACTCAATGAGAATAGTGAGAATAAACCAGTTCTAAATAAATACGGGAGATTGATGCTGTTGTTCATTAGGAATAACGCTAAGGACTTAGTTGAGGAGGCCCATTGCTTAGATGTTGTGCGCTCACTTAAAAACAACTTCAACAAGTCTTTTCTGAAGCACAGTGTTATGGGTTGACTTGTGTCCTCCCTCAGAAAAAACATATAATGTAGTCCTCCTCCCGTTATCTCAGACTGAGACATTATTTGGAAATCGGATCATTGCAGATGTCATTTATTAAGATAAGGTCATATCATAGAAGGGTGGATTAATCCAGTGTGACTGAGACTTTTGTACAAGGGGGACATTTAGACACAGACATGCACACAGAGAGAAGGTCACGTAAAGATGAAGGCAGAGAGCAGGGCGATGCATCTACAAGCCGAGGAATGCCAAAGATGGCCAACAAACCCCCAGAAGTCAGGTGAGAATCATAGAACATGTTCTTCAAGGCCCTCTGAAAGGCCACCATGATTTTGGACTTTTGGCCTCCAGAACTGTGACAGAATACGTATGTTTCTTAGCTGCTCGGTTGTGGTACTTTGCTATGTCAGACCTAGGAAACTACTACACACAAAAAGATGACGTTAGAGTTCATAAGCTTGTATAATCTATGGGGATTCCTCAAAAACTTAAAAACAGAGCTACCTTACAACCCAGCAATTGCACTACTGGGTATTTATCCAAAGGATGCAGGTGTGTTGTTTCAAAGGGGCACATCTACCCCAATGTTTATAGCAGAACTATTGACAATAGCCAAATTATGGAAAGAGCCCAAATGTCCATTGACTGATGAATGAATAAAGGAGATATTAAATATATAATACCACATGTCCTTTATATATATATTATATATATATAATATATATATAATATATATAATATTACTCAGTGATCAAGAAGAATAAAATCTTTCCATTCACAACAACATGAATGGAACTAGGGTGTATTATTTTAAGTGAAATAAATCAGTCAGAGAAAGATAAATATGATTTCATATGATTTCACTCATATGTGGAATTTAAGAAACAGAATAGATGAACATAGGGGAAGGGAAGGAAAAATAAGATACAAACAGAGAGGGAGGCAAACCATTAGAGGTTTAAATATAGAGGACAAACCAGGGTTGCTGGAGAGGTATGGATTGGGGGAATGGGCTAAATGGGAGACGAGCATTAAGGAGAGCACTTGTTTGGATAAGCCCTGGGTGTCATAAGTAAGTGATAAGTCACTAAATTCTACACCTGAAACCAATACTACACTGTATGTTAACTAACTCGAATGTAAATAAATAAATTTTAAAAAGATAATCATGCAATCATACAAATAGGACAATAAATTTGAAGATGACCATTAACTCTTCCGGAAAAAGAGGTGTATATTTAAGATATGCATGCAGAGTGTTCCATTCACTAACCGAAGTCTAGAGTTTGAAAATTTGTTTCTTCTGTTAATGTTTCCTGGACTGTTTTGCTTCCTTCTTCCCCCTCCATTTTTAATTTTTTTTTTAAATTTTAACATTTATTTATGTTTGAGAGACCAAGAGGCAGAGTGTGAGCAGGGGAGGGTCAGAGAGAGAGGAAGACACAGAATCTGAAACAGGCTCCAGGATCTGAGCTGGCTGTCAGCACAGAGCCCAACACGGGGCTTGAACCCACGTACGGTGAGATCATGACCTGAGCCAAAGTCGGAGCTTAACCGACTGAGCCACCCAGGAGCCCCCTTCTCTCTCCTTTAATTTAACTCAACCTTAGGTCCCACAAGTTCCCACCACTCCAACAAGTCTCCCACATTGATACCAAGGCATGCCTTCCAACCTCAGATTCCTTATCTATAAATGAAACACACACTGGAAAACATGCCTTAGAGTTTATGTGAGGACCGAGTGAGAAGAAGCAGGTAGAATGTCTGTAGTCCAGGGTCTGGAACAGAGTAAGTGCGCAGTAGAATCTATTTTTTTTAAGTCAGAAATTATTTGTACCCCCTCAATTTGCAACTTGCTATCCATTGTCTGAAATGAGTTCCTTGTTTTCTGTGTTGGTTAAGCTCCATCTTTCCAAATAGATCATATTTCAAACAGATCTGTTTACCAAAGAGATCAGTTTGGGAAAGAAACGATCATGGGTTTGCATTCTGTGTTTCTTCCTCATTCTTCTCAAAGTCCAGTATAGTTACAAACACACAGTGCATAATAATTGCTCTACAAATACATGGCGAATGTGGAAACTGATGAAAAAGGTAGATTTCACACACACACACACACACACACACACACAAACACACACAAGTCTAACTATCCCAGGTGGTTTAAGAATAACTTTGGAAACTGACCCTATAACAATATTCTTAATTTCGAAGTTTCCAGGTGCACAGAAAAAACAAACAAACAAACAAACATGGGCTTTGGAGTCAGTCAGTTTCAAATCCTCTTTCTGCCACTAAATTGCTCTGAGGACTTGGAAGTGATTTAACCTTCCTGAACTTCAACAAGCTTGTCTGTAACATGTTGGCTCTGTCGTGAAGATGGAGAAGATGCATGTTAAGAACTTTGTAGAGAACCTGGCATTTAGTGGATGCTCAGTAACATAAGTGCTCTGTTCTCATTCTCTATGCAGGAACCCCAAGGAAATTAGGTAGGTAGATAGATAGATAGATAGATAGATAGATAGATAGATAGATAGATAAACACACTTTCACAAAATTGGCATGTGTGATTGTGGATGGGGGTGTATGATAAGCATGCTTGAAATTCATGGAGCAGGCTATGAGTAAGAGAAGATAAAGAACAGGCTGGAAATGTGGGCATGGGACAAAGTTGCTACTTCCCTTGCATCCTGTAGCACTGTTTAGTCAAGTTGACCTAAACCAAATACTGTCATGCATAGAAAAAGTAACTTTTTTTTTTTTTTTACGAATAGTTTATTGTCAAGTTGGTTTCCATATCACACCCGGTGCTCATCCCCAAAAAGTAACTTTTGAATAGAAGGAACTACTTCTCCTCTTTACCTCTGTCATGGTAGTGATCAGCCCAGAGTGAATGAAATAGTGGCTCAATGCAAGTTCTACACCTGCTTCCAAATATCTCATCCTATAAGCATCACCTTTGTTTGCTCTCTCTACATATCTGAGCTTCCCTTATTTTTTAAGTTTATTTATTTATTTTGAGAGAGAGAGACAGACAGACAGAGAGCAAGTGTGAGAGCAGGTAGGGGCAGAGAGTGAGGGAGACAGAGAATCCTGAACAGACCCCGCACGGTCAGCTTGGAGCCTGATGCAGTGCTCGAACCCATGAATGGTGAGATCATGACCTGAGCCAAAGTCAAGATTGAGTCACTTAACTGACTTAGCCAGGTGCTCCTGAGTTTTTCTTTAAAACGCATTTTTAATGTTTATTTATTTTTGAGAGAGAAAGAGTTGGGGGAGGGGCAGAGAGGCAGAGACATAGAATCCAAAGTAGCCTTCAGGCTCTGAGCTGTTAGCACAGAGCCTGACACGGGGCTCAAATTCACAAACTACAAGATCATGATCTGAGCCCAAGTTGGACACTTAACTTAGTGAGCCACCCAGGTGCCTCTGAGCTTTTCTTTATAATCAGGATAATGCATGTACACGATTAAAAAATAAAATTACGTAATAATTATCATGCAAAACAGTGAAGAAGGAATGAGAGGAAAGGGGAGGAAGGTAAAGGACAGGTTAGAGTGCACGTAGGTATAAAGGTACAAAATACGACTTCTCACTTCCTCATCAAAGGCTACTTAATGGAGCCATTTAGAGACTTCTTATTTTCCACTTTAAAGAGATCAATGGGTCTCAACCAAACCAAATATTTGGTTGCCTTTTTTCCTGGTAGCTCAATGCAAAATTGTGGCTGGTTATGAATTTCCAGGAAAAAAAAAATGGATTTTGATATTAAGTCTAGAAATAGGAAAGTTTTGAAAGGAATAAAAGACACTGTTATTGCAGAGAGCAAAAGTCTAAAGCTTAAAGGAGCAGAGAAACCGAAGGGGACAGTGAGAGAAGTCCGAGGTAGAAGATCTGAATCCCAGCTCAGAGTGGTGATCTCCTCCATCATCTGGTTGTACAAACGGAAGTCGAGCAACCGTGAAGAGAATGAGTAGGAGGAGATCTCTTACTGCAGGTCAGAGACTGTAACAGATTTCTAGGAGATGGAAAGCATGTGGCATATGCGGAGGGATGAAAGCTGCAGAGATATCCAAGATGGAGAGCTTGTAAAGAAAATTCCACAGCTGAGCAGGGAACCTGTCCTTTCAGCCAAACCTAGAGCACCGCTTACCTCAGGGTTGAGAGTCACCTTAGGTAAGGATTAGAGCTTGGTCTAAACAGAAATTAAAAGCTGACTACACAAGAAAAGGATGAAGGTGCTGCAATTCACAATTTGCAAGTAACCTGTACTCATGAGCTACAGGCCTTTTGACATTTGCCACTCAGGGGGTTTACCTGAAGAATTTAAATGAGCCACTTTGGGAGAATTTGGACTTCCTATGAGAGCTTTAATACTCCAGAGTAAACCCCAGTGCTTCCCTTTCTGGTCTTGGGAGCCCCCCGGGGGTAATGAATGACTGGTTCTCCACTCTCCAACCTGGACAAAGGGAAGTTTTTGACTGTCCCTGTGCATCAGACAACCAGCCAATCTTCCACCTGGGGAGCAAGTTGATAGAATAGAAAACTCACAGCCAGTTTTCTAAACCATCAGCCAAGTGCTTGAGTCACAAACATGGCATTCCCATCATTCTGGGATGTAAAGCGTCTCTGGGTTAGGACAGCTTTGTTCACATCTGTTTATCTCCAGTATCCAGCACAGGGCTAACCAAAGACAAAAACTTTCACCTATTCCTAGGAAGGCCATATGCTTCCCATAGGAAGTCCATTCTACCATCTAGTCTTTCTTTTGTCTTTTAAAAAATATCATTGTTGTCCATCCATTCATTCATTTTATAAAGTATTCATTACCAACTACTGCCAAGCTCCTTTCTGCAGACAGTGACCAGAACTTCCATTTTAATATCAATCTATTGTTAAAGAATTTGTTGGATGACTCACGACTTGAAATAAAATATGTCTTTATTTTCACCTCAAATTAAAGTTGTTTACATATAACAAGGAAGAACATGGGGATGATGATGGTAGCTATTATTCTTTTAGGCGGGCCAAGCATTTATTTCCTCCTTCTGGTTTTCAAGTTCTTGCATTTCATTTGAAGATTGTTCTTTGTGTTTAAGAGAGAAAGTATGGAAAAATAAAGTACAGTTTTGAATGAAGACATATTATCACAAAGGAATGATCGGAAAATAATGAGGGTTTTGACATCAAAGATGCCACGATCTTTGCAAAGACCATTAAAAAATAAACACAACAATGCCCAGATAAACCCTGGGTCCCTGCTCTTCTCACTTCCTACTTAATGATTTTAGAAAGTTTGCCATGTTTTCTTCCTACCTTACTACTTTAGGCCTCAAAGTCCATTGTTCTTCAAACGGTGAGAACAGATGGTCGGATATTTCTGATATTTCATCTTGCAACTTACCAATAAAATATAGAGGACAAAACAAATCAGAGGAACAACAAAACATGCTTGGTTGAATAGAAAGTTCTCACAGTCACTGAGATCCATTTCCAATAGTGATCTAAGCAATAAAGACACCGGCATCCTTTACTTTGCAAAGCCAGCACCTCAGAATTAAGGTTAAGGAACAGGGAAGGGGCAGGGAACAGACAGGTAATCCTGGGACCCCAAAGTGGTGGCACTTGCTGCTGGCAGTCTGCGTTTGGATGACAACATGGGAACTGTCTCCTGTGAGTGTTTGCAAACACAAATTTGCAAGCATGTGCATTTAGAACTGACCTCAGTTTACCTCTGATTGTATTCAAGCCAAATGGGAGATTGGTTTTAAAGCAAAGTGCACCTGGGGTGCCCGGGGGAGGGGGGCTCCATCGGTTAAGTGCCAGAGTCTTGATTTCGGCTCAGGTCATGATCTCATTGGTTTGTGCGTTTGAGCCCTGCGTTGGGCTCTGTGGTGACAGTGTGGAGCCTGCTTGGGATTCTCTCTCTCTCTCTCTCTCTCTCTATCTCGGTCTCTCCCCTGCTCACTCTTTCTCTCTCACTCAAAATATATTTAAAAATTAAAAAATAAAGTAAGGTGAACCCATAGTGGTATTGTTCCAAGTGCCTGAAAAGAAAAAATATACATCTTTTCTGGACTCATAAACATTGTTTTGCCTCTAAACAAGTTAAGGTTTAATTAGGATATAATAAATCACACATATTTTTTACATTCAAATTTGGTAAGTTTTGCCATATGCTTATACTTGTGAAGCCACCACTGTATGTCCTTGTAATTCTCTGTCCTGTCCCTCCCCACCCCTCTATGCCCTGGCCCCAGCCAACCAATAATCCGTTTTCTGTCACTATACATAAGTCTGCATTTTTTTTTCTTCTTGCATTTCATATAAATGGAGTAATACAGTACATATTGGGTTTTATTGTGTCTGTCTTCTTTCACTCTGTATAATTATTTTCAGATTCATCCACGTTGTTGTAACAGCAGTTCATTTCTTTTCAGATTAAGAAGTGAGGAACAGGGGCACCTGGGTGGCTCAGTCGGTTAAGCCTCTGACTTCGGCTCAGGTCATGATCTCTTGGTTCATGGGTTTGAGCCCTGTGTCAAGCTCTGTGCTGGCAGCTAGCTCAGAGTCTGGAGACTGTCTTTGGATTCTGTGTCTCCCTCTCTCTCTGACCCTCCCCTGCTCTTGCTCTCTCTCTCTCTCTCTCTCTCTCTCTGTCTCTCTCTCTCAGAAATAAATAAAGCATTAAAAAAAAAACAAAACAAGTGAAGAACGAAACTATACTTCCGAAGGACATGATCATTCATGTGTAAAATCCAATGAGTCCACTAGAATAGCAAAAAAGTTTAGGAAGATTGTAGAATGGACAGAAATCAAGTGTATTTTTATATCCTAGCAAGAAAAATCGGAAGTCAAAATGAAGAAAATACCACTTGCAATAGCATAAAAATAATAAAAATATAGGTATAAATCTGGCAAAAGATATGAAAAACCTAAATGAAAACTAAAAAAAATGGCTGAGATGAATTAATGAAGGCATAAATAAATGGAAAGGTATATTGTATGTTGAAAATTCAGTAGACTTAAGATATTAATATTCTACAAATTGATCTATAGATTCAGGACCGTCCCATCCCACATTTCAGAAGATTTTTGGAGAATTTGTCAAGATGATTCCAAAATTTGTATAAAAATTCAAAAGACTTAGAAGAGCCAAGAACAAAAGTGGAGAACTAATACTACCTGATTCCAAAATTTATCAAGTCACAGTAAACAACATTGTAGTATTGCTATAAAGATATGCATTTAAGTCAATGGAATAGAATAGGATACAGAAATAGTCCCCCAAATATATAGGCAACTATTTTTCCCAAGGTGCAAAGGCAATTTAGTGTAGAAAGAATACCTTTTAATAAACCATCCTAGAACGTTTGAATACCCATAAGCAAAAAATAAAATCTACTTCACACATAACACTATATAAAAAATTAACTCAATGGGATGCCTGGGTGGCTCAGTCGGTTAAGTGTCCGACTTTGGCTCAGGTCATGATCTCATGGTTCGTGGGTTTGAGCCCCACATTGGGCTGTGCTGACAGCCAGCTCAGAGCCTGGAGACTGTTTCAGATTCTGCATCTCCCTCTCTCTCTGGCCCTCCCCTGTGCTCGCTCACGCTCTCTCTCTCTCTCAGAAATTAAAAAAAAAAACATTAAAAAAAATTTTAATTTTAAAAAATTAACTCAAGATGGATCATAAACTTAAATGGTAACCCCAATACTATGAAATTCCCAGAATATAGAACAAATCTTTATGATCTTGAGTTAGGTGAAGATTTCTTAGCTATGAAATCAAAAGCATGATATTAAAAAATATATTGGTAAATTGAACTTCACCAAAATTCAAAGCTTCTGCTTTTCAAAAGTCTACCCATCCTTTGTCTTGGAGATGATATAGTGCAACTGGAATTCTCGTATGCTGCCAATGGGAATGTAAAATATTATAAATATTTTGAAAGTCACATTGAAACATTTTTAAAACGTAAAGAATCATATGTTTTACCATGTGATTCAACCAATCCTTTCTTGGTA
Organism: Crocuta crocuta; assembly: GCF_008692635.1. Taxonomy (NCBI): domain Eukaryota; kingdom Metazoa; phylum Chordata; class Mammalia; order Carnivora; family Hyaenidae; genus Crocuta; species Crocuta crocuta. Next base: position 3,617,981 of record NW_027529641.1, on the reverse strand, counting down.
TAACCATAGCAATGAAAGCAATCAAGCCAAACACTTTTAAATAGATGCTCATACCATATTTGTATCCAAAACTCCATTAGGAATGCATGTATTAAAAATGGTGGTATACCCATACAATGGAATACTACCCAGCAGTAGAAATGAATGGGCTATGGATACGTGCAATGGCAGGGATGACTCTCACAATAATTTTTCTGAGTGAAAGAAGCTGGACAAAGAGTGCCTACTGTATTATTTAACTTATATAAAACTCTAGAAAAGACAAACCAATCCATAGTGACAGATTGCAGACCAGAGGTTGCCTGGATGAGCGAGGGGCAGAAGGGAACTCATGGCTAGTGAGTATGTTCCTTGTCTTGGCCACAGTGATCATGTCACATTTCACAGGTGATCATTTTATCGTTTCACAGGTGTAAATATGTAACCAAACTTATAAAATGACACACTTCCAATACATGCAGTTTGTCGTCTGTTAATTATGCCTCTCAATAAAGCTATGAAAACATCAAAAATAGTAATGATAACAATAGTGAAATAAACAAGAAACAAACATTGTGCTAAGATAGACAGGCACAAAAAAGTACACTGCCTGTGATTTCCTTTACATGGAGTTCTCCAGTAGATGAAACGAACCTAAGGTGATAGCGGTTAGAATAGTGCCTCCTTCTGGGGGTGGGAAGGATGATTGGGAAGGGGCAGGAGGGAAACGTCTCAGGGTAGAACGTTCTAAAACTTGATCTGAATTATGTATATAGGGGTGTGTGTGTGTGTGTGTGTGTGTGTGTGTGTGTGTGTGTATGGATCTTGGAGATGATAATTTTCAGTAGCATTAAGATACAAAACAACGGAATGGAACACAAAGAATTGGACTTCACAAATGATTATCTGTGAAACACTGATGCTTCCTGACACTCTCTCTCTTACCCTGGAGATTTTGAGGCAATTAGCATTTCAGAGGCTCTGAGGATTTTTGCAATATAGGAACTTGCTTAACTTTGTTTTAAATCAGCTTTTCTAAGACTTACTGGACCACCGAGACAATTTTTTCTTATTTAACACTTTTAAACATCTGATGGAACAAGTGTTCCAAAGGGATGTATTTTAAGAAACGCTAAACAAGCCAATTAAAAATATACTGTTTAGAATCTCTGGAGGTTTAGAGAGGTTAATTGTTTTTGTCAGAGCTCACACCGCCGGCAAAGGACAGAGAGGCAAGATTAGAAACATGGGGCTGTCTGACTCAAAGGCCAAATCTTAATCGTCCAATCCTCACCAACCTGCCCTGCGCCTCGGTTTTCTCATCTATAGAATGAGAAGGCTGAGCCCACATGAAGTGTGAGATAACAATCAGCACCCACTTTTTCCATTTGTGTTTTGGGAGCAGCTTCGTTAAACTTTCTGTACATCGGGTTCTGTAAAATGAGACTTATATACCATAACTGAAATGAATATCAAACAAAATAACTTCTATAAGACACCTAATGTTTCTCTTCTCATTTTTCAACCTAAGAAATAACCAGATAAAATAACAGATGTTTTAAGAATGGGTACAGCTCACATTTCTGTTGGTGTTCTGACCATTTCATGGGTGAAAGATTGGATTTCTGTCAATGAATACCAGACTTGGGTACGGGTACGTTCATGAACTGTCCTACTTCACCTGTGCAGCTTTAAAAAATAGGAACAATTGGGGCGCCTGGGTGGCTTAGTCGGTTAAGCGTCCGACTTTCGCTTAGGTCATGACCTCGTGGTTCGTGGGTTCAAGCCCCGCTCGGGCTCTATGCTGACTGCCAGCTCAGAGCCTGGAGCCTGTCAGAGTCTGTGACTCCCTCTCTCTCTGACCCTCCCCTGCTCACGCTGTCTCTCTCTCTCTCTCTCTCTCTCTCCTAGAAATAAATAAAACATTAAAAAAAATAAAATAAAATAGGAACAATTTTAGTTTCAATATTTGATGTACTTATTAATAAGGGGAAGAGACATCACTTATGATATATGTCATATTATGCCTGTGATTCATTGGTGGAAAATGTTATTTCATTTAATCTTTACAAAATTCCAAGAGGAAATTATCATCCCCATTTGTGCACTGGAAAAATAAAATTCCAGAGTATTTAATCAATGACTGGAAGAAGGTATTTAATCAATGACTGGAAGAAGGTATTTGGAGGTATTAAGAAGAGAAACCAGAGGTACCTGGGTGGCTCCATTGGTTAAGCATCTGACTATTGATTCAGCTCAGGTCATGATCTCATGGTTGGTGAGTTCGAGTCCTTTGTCTAGCTCTGAGCTGATAGTGTGGAGTCTGCTTGGGATTCCATCTCCCTCTCTCTCTGCCCCTTCCCAACTTGCTCTCCATCACTCTGCTCTTTCAGAAATAAACACTAAAAAAATACTTAAATTAAAAGGAGGAAAACCACAGTTTACAGCAGATCCTCTGCCTCTTTGGTCTCTCTGTTCGCCTCAAGTCACTACTGGTTCGAGGGCTTCATTGTCCTTTGAAAGATGTTCATGGTGGTGCACCTGGGTGGCTCAGTTGGTTAAATGTCTGATTTCGGCTCAGACATAACCTCATGGTATGGGAGTTTGAGCCCTTCATGGGGCTTTCTGCTGTCTGCATGGAGCCCACTTGGGGACCCTGTCCCCACTTCTCTCTACCCCTACTCTGCTTATGCGCTGTTTCTCTCCCTCAAAATTAAATAAACATTTTTTAAAAAGATGCTTATGGACAAGGATTTGTCAAGGCTTACTGTCTTACCTTCTATCTCATAGAGAAGAACAAAACTCATCTAGGGTGGCTCTGAAGGTTTGGAAAATAGTGTTTTTTTAATTACAATTGCCATTTATCAAGTTATTAGGCACTTTCCAAATTCCTCTTAGAGAAAAATAAGAATAAAAGCAGTCATTTCAATATGGAAATAAAGAAAATAGAATAAAACAACAAAAACAACAACAACCCATGCCCAATAAAATCCAAAAAGCTAGATGACCTTTTCCTCTAACATCATGGGAAATAACATTATTGTAACATGTCCCTCCCAATTAGCAAGAAATAAAGGTACGTTTATAACATTCTAATTCACAGTGTAAAACACGTTATGAGAAAGCAACATATGACATGCACATAATCTTAACTGCATGAGTAACCAGATGTTATCAATTGGAATACTTTGAAAGCATTGCTCTGCAAACACCGGCCTTTTTATACAAATTAGCCAATAATGTTTACTTGCCATGTATTCATAAACAAACTCATGCATTCGAGCATCTTCTATATTTCTTGTCCTGCAGTAGATTGACAGAGGCAGTGATGCTCGACTCACCCTCGTGTAACCTATTGATACTTTAAAGGGCAATAAAAAATGGAAAATGCTGCAGGATTATTAAATAAAGTAAATAATATTTTAAAAAGAACAAAGTAAACTAAAATAATGAAATGTCAATAAGTTCAAGGGGCCATGATGAAAATACTCTGTACCATTCAGTCCTTCTAGACCTGTCTCTTCTCCCCCAGAGTAATGTCCCCTGACTGTCTATTCGTGCTAAATTTGTGTGAATATTGTGTCATTTTTACCCACCTCTGATTTTCTTTAATATATTGTTTATATGATTTTCAATTTTCCTACTTTTTTGTTTCCATAGTTTTTTCTTCACATATATATAAAAATATATACTGTATAAATGATATAAATATATATAAATTATACAATTATATAATATAAATGTATATATTATATATAAATTATATAATTATAGTCATATAATTATATAATAAATACAATATAAAATATATAATACATATAGAACAAATAAATTATATAATATAAAATACATATATATTTAAGTTTATTTATTTAGAAAGAGAGAGCATGAGCAGGGGAGGGGCAAAGAGAGAGAGAGAGAGTATCCCAAGTAGGCTCCGCAGACTCCTGATGCAAGGCTTGAACTCACAAAAGGTGAGCTCATGACATGAGCTGAAATCAAGAGTTGGACACTTAACCAACTGAGTCACCTAGGCTCCCCGCCCCAGTTGTGTATATCGTTAAAAACAGTGGGCAGAAAATTCAGGCCTTGACCTAAGAATTCATTGACCTGAGCACTTCTTCCTTAAATATTTACTAAGAATCTACTAGATGCAGGCACAGAATTAGATGCTAGATTAAGGAGAGACCCCTTTAGTTGGGTAAATCTGAGTATTCTTGCCAAAGATCAGCCAGGCCCACCAATTCCCTTAAAGAGTACACCAGGTGAGGGGCACCTGGGTAGCTTAGTCAGTTCAGCATTTGACTTTGGCTCATGGTTCATGAGTTCGGGCCCCATGTCAGGCCCTGTGCTGGCAGCTCAGAGCCTGGAGCCTGCTATGGATTCTGTGTCTCTCTCTCCCTCTCGCCACTCTCCTGCTTGTGCCCTGTCCCCTTCTCTCAAAATATACAATAACCATTTAAAAAATTTTTAAAAAAGAATACACCAGGTGAATTGATGAAATGCCCCTATTTTTAAATATCACAACCGTATGGTATCTTGGGTCACACAACCATTTTATTTGGAATAGAGTGCATAACATTAATAGCTTGCATAATCTTGGAGTGATTAGTACGCTTGAATATATACTTATCTCATTTCATCCTATTCAAGTTCTAGCTTTCCACGGCATACTGCCTCAAAAGTGTTTCTTCCTTTCTTTTTCCTTCTCTTTCTTCTCTCCCTGCCTCCTTTTTATTTCTTTCATCCTTGTCTGGAACATACATGCTAAGTAAGCAGTTTACCATCTAGAATGGCAAACAAGAAATTATAACACTGATGTGGTTGAATGCTCTTATTTCAGAAATACAGAAACTTAAAATATGAAATAAAGATAGGAAGGAGGAAAAAGTCACTCGAATCAAAGCTGTATTCTTGAGATTTGGTAGGCTTATTTTTATACAAGTAGTGTAGACAATACTTGATTGGCTACCATATTTTTACATTCAATAGTCCATGGGTTCTGATAAGAAATAAAGTCTCCAGGAGAACAATGTTTTTCAATAACAGAAAGGAGGGGAGGATTATCTGACCTAAGATATCTAGCTTTCCAGGTAGAACAGACTGGTTGGCGGGCTGGGTTATCCTAAGCAACCTATTGATCCAAAGTTCCGATTTCTCAAGCCTCTTACAAAGAACAAGACCAGGACACGATAAAGTGCTAAAGCTGAAGGAAGACTTGCTGATGAGAAACAAATGATTCTGCCATTAACATTGATTGTTAATTGATTAAAAAGAGAGTAAGTGCAAACCTACACAATCAGTTCAGACAAGAGACACATTGACTGATGGTAGCAAAATGTCGGCTTTAATCTGGTTCTACAAGAAGACTCTCAGGAAGGGGTTCTCAGACCGGGGGACATGGATGCTTTAGTGTAAAGAGAGACTCGTGTAAGGAATCTAAACATGAGAAATGCCAAATAGCATTTTTATATAGACATAGAGCTGAGTGTTCTTCATTATGGAACTGTATTAATTATTAGATCCACATCAAGCTATTTAGGTAATTAGCAGTTTCTGAAAACTTCATGGCCATGAACAAAACCCTGAAACTGGAGAATCTGTTTTGACAATGCCCATAGAGAGCTGAAGACTGGAATCTTTGGCTTCTTCAGCTGAAGTGGGCTTGGCAATGGGTCAAGAGTAGGAAGGCAGAACCTGGCATTTGCTATATCATCTTGCTCTGAGTAAGGGGGAAGATACAAAGCAAACATTTGTGTCATGAGAAAAGTGTGCAAGTTAATGTTCTCTTTAGCTTTCAGGTGAGGAAAAGGACAGATATTCCTCCTGCCCTAGAACCCATGGCACTTAGTTGTGAAAGACCAAGTAAAAAAGGGATGCCACCAGTTTCTAGTAGAGCTTGTTTTTTTTAAGAGGGGGACATTTGGTGCGTCTGGGTGGCTCAGTCGGTTAAGCATCCGACTTTGGCTCAGGTCATGATCTCACAGTTTGTGGGTTCGAGCCCCACATCGGGCTCTGTGCTGACAGCTATCTCAGAGCCTGGAGCCTGCTTCAGATTCTGTGTCTCCCTCTCTCTCTGACCCTCCCCTGCTCATGTTGTCTCTCTCTCTCTCAGAAATAAATAAAACATTAAAAACTTTTAAAAATAAGAAAAGAGGGGGACATTTTTTAAATGGCCTTCAATAAAGAAGTGGTTACATTATGCTAAAGAGACAAAGTGAGGTGCATAGAAAGAATGAGATATTTCTGTTCTTACCAATACGGAAACGTGTTCAGTACAATTGCAAACAGAGAAGTACAACATAATTCCCCTTTATAAAAAGATACACAAGGGGACGTGGGTGGTTCAGTTGGTTAAGTGTCTCACTCTTGGTTTCAGCTCAGGTCATGATCTCACAGTTCTTAGGATGGAGCCCTGAGTCAGGCTCTGTGCTGACAGTGCAAAGCTTGCTTGGGATTCTCTCTCTTTCTCTACCCCTCCCACTTTCTCTCTCTCTCAATAAATAACTTTTTAAAAAGTACACATACACATATTCATCTATAAGTGTATAGAGATGTCTGTAAATACATAGGAAAAAGTCATGAGCACCAAATCTACCAGGTATAAGCAGAGGGTAGGGGTGGTTCTGGTGGATGGGGAATTGCACATTATGGTTTCTGTGCGCATGCATGTGTGTGTGTGTGTGTGTGTGTTTCCAGAAAGCAACCAGAGTCAGTCATCTTTCAGTTAATTGCATAACAGAATATTTTTAAATTGCGGTATTTTGATATAAAATCGTAAGTTGAAAATTAAGTGCCATGAACTCTAAACTCATTTATGATTTAAGGGAAGCTATTTCCTGGTAAAGAGTAACAATACTGTGAATGAACTCTAATGATTGTGCAGAATTTCTTTTGGCTACTGCTGTCTTGGTAAATCACATCTATGGTCTCTGTCAAGACATTCTCAAACATTTGCAATTTTATTTTTTTATTTTTTATTTTTTTACAAATAGTTTATTGTCAAATTAGTTTCCACATAACACTCAGTGCTCATCCCACAAGTGCCCTCCTCCATGTCCATCCCTCCTCCCCCCCACATCCATCAGTCCTCAGTTTTTGTCAGCATTCAAGAGTCTCTCATGGTTTGCCTCTCTCCCTTTCCCCCACCATTTCCGCCCTTCTTCTCCCCCTTGGTCCTCCGTCAAGTTCCTCCTAATCCTCCTATACGTGCAAACATATGATATTTGTCCTTCTCTGCCTGACTTATTTCGCTCAGCATAACACCCTCAAGGTCCATCCATGTTGCTACACATGGCCAGATTTCATTCTTTCTCATTGCCATGTAGTATTCCATGGTATAGATAAACCACATCTTCTTGATCCATTCATCTGTTGATGGACACTTAGGCTCTTGCAAACATTTGTTTGCAATTTTAAATCAAGTTGCACACATCAGTGTGAGATCAGCTTAGAAATGGAGTCTAAATTCATTCCTTTTTTTTTTAAGTTTATTTAATTATTTACACAGAGAAGACACGAGCAGGGGAGGTGCAGAGAGAGGGGGAGAGAGAGAATCCCAAACAGGCTCCACGCTGTCAGCACAGAGCCTGACATGGGACTCAGTCTCAGGAACCATGAGATCATGACCTGAAGCCAAAATCAAGCTTAACGACTAACCCACCCAGGTGGCCCCCGTTTCTTTTTAGATTGAAGGCAAAAAGTGTCCCAGAGAATGTGTGTGAAGCAGCTATCATTAAAATCATGATATTTTATCCTTGTTCTTTGTGCATCTCTGGATGGCATGCCCACAATGTAGGAGTCCTAATAGTATTTGAATAAAATCAATATGTGATATTGATTTGCTCCCTAATCCCCCCAAGCGGCCATCCATTTTCCAGCCATCATCACTCCAGTCTCTCCTGGGGTTTAACCGCTCAACTCCACCCCTAACTCTCACTCTCCCTGTCCTTTTCCTCCAGTCTCCAGCTAGCGCATCTGCCATCAAGCCTGATAGGACCAGTGTGAACTATCCCATGGCAGATTCTCGAAGCAGAGTGCAACTGGATATCAGCTGCGGTGGCTTTTTAAGGGTCAGCCGAGCAGAACTGGAAATAAGATGCCCAGAATGCCTTCTTGCTATCATTTGAGTTTGGATTGGCCACAGAGAAATTTCTCATGACAGGGAAGGTTAAGCAAAACCATAGTCCTCATGCTGGAAAGTTGGAGCGGGAATCTGGGCACGATCGTGGTTTGTGCGTGTGCTCTCACTGCCCTGATGGCTCACCTGTCCACTCCAACTCACACTGTACTTCTTCCTTCAGGTTCTTCAAGTCTTAGGTCAAGACCATGTTCCAATATGTGGCCAAAGCTGCCAGCTCCTTCTGTCGATCCCTCATGCTATCTAGGCTGCAGCCAGTGAGACTGGAACAGAATTGGTTTGTTTCTTGTGGGGACCCATTTGTTCTCATAGGTTCCAGTTTTTCCTCATTGATTTCAACTTGCTCTTGTGCTCCCCTACTTTATGTCCAGCATTGCTTCCCCACCACCAGCTCTGCTGACCTACGGTGAACTCCATGCTCACCACCAGGGCAGAATTCTGTAAGGTTCAATCCTCGCAATCATTTTCTTACTGTACATTGCTCCTCGTGGTTTGGATTCCCTTACTGAGCCCTCCAGGATACAATGGCAACAACATCTCTCCTGTATTTGGTAAGTCAGGAAGATCCAAGCACAAACACAGGAGCCCTTGGATTTGGTGCTGCCCCATTACTTATAGAAGGAAGTCTCACTGTGTTTATGAGCATTTGACCCAACCCATGGAACATCTCAGAGAATTCCTTGTTGTAAATAATTCAGAACACTTACAACTGAGCTTTGGACATGGAGCAAAATCTCCTGCCCCTCTTCCTCCTCCTTCTTCTTCTTTTTAAAGTTTATTTAATTATTTTGAGAGAGAGAGAGAAAGCACAAGGGAGGAGGGACAGAAAGAGAGAGAGAGAGGGAGAGGCTCAAGAAGAGCTCTCTGCTGTCAGCCTAGGGCTCGATCCCACAAACCACAACAAAAGCACGACTTGAGGTGAAATCAAGAGTTGGGCACTTCCCTGACTGAGCCACCCAGACTTCCCGCCCCCCCACCCCATGGGGGCAAAATCATTTGAAGCACCTTCTCATGAGAAAGAACAATGTTGCCTCCCGCCTCCCTTCTTGGATGGAAAAATATTTGAAACACGGAAGTGCATATAATATTCTGCTTGTGTGGCTGAAGTTCTAATGGTGTTTACCTGAAACGTTTCTATCATTCCCAAACTTTCAGGTTTCTGCCGATGATTGGCGACGAACACATTGCACTTTCCTGAACTGAAATCTAATGAATGCCACGAAGTGAAAATAAACTAGAGACACTTGAAAAAAGAAAAAGAAAACTCACTTCAAGAAATCTAAGCTCTTTTTTGCCCCCCCCCCACTTCACTTGCAGCCAACTGAGCTCCCCCACATTCTGATCATCTCTGAGTGCTGGGTCTGTGATGGCGACAACTGATTCATGTGCTCATTTGCATATCCCCCAGTGCCAGCAGCGGGATACAGAAAGGGGCCTCCTGCTCTGGCAGCCGACATAGCACTGGCAAATCAGGGGCTGTCAGAAACAGCTGTCCATTAGCGGAGTTTGTGGAAACAACCAGGAGCTGTTTGAAAATGCTAGGTGGTAGAATTTAATTGGAGTAGCAACTGTTCAAAATTAAGATTAAAAGGACCAGTCAGTCAATGTGAATTTCGTGACACCTTCAACATAACGGTTCAGGTTTGATTAATGCCGCCCCAAGTTTGTGTCTTTCTCTTCTTTGCCAATCCGGTCGATTTTTTTGGTGGGGGTAAGGGGCTGGGGGAGGGGGTGATGCAGGGAATACAGCGAGCTGTGAGAGCTCAAGGGTTCCCAAGGTCAGGTATCCTAGTCCCTATGCTGAGACCTCGTTATCTTAGGAATCATGGGCACAGTGAAGAAGACAGAGGGCAGCAGTCCTGGAGGAAGTGAGCTTGTAGATTTGGAGACAGGCGTGGCTTCTCTTTGTCCATATTGTGAGTGGCACTCAGCCACGAGCTGCCACACCCCAGACCCTAAGGTCCCTTCAGCAGATACAGGAATTTACAAAGCACCATTCGCTTCCAGGCCCCGAGATGGGGAGAACAAAGAGTCTGTCTCCGCTGTCCAATGACTCCTCTCCTGATTACGCCAAAAAGGAGGTCACATGTCAGTGATGTTGCAGTAGTGTTGATGGGGTGGGGTTTGGGAGGATGGGAATTACGAAGACTAGCAATGGTTTCCGAAAAGCATGTTTTTGTCTACTTATAATTTAGAACAGAATCCATATCTCCAAAGCCCGAGTTTTGAACTACTTTAAATTTATCATTGATCTCTTGGGAACTCATCGATATTCTCAATTCCACATTGACAATGTCACTGGCTCAACTGCAAATTCAAGCCAGTTGTTCAGTTTCCTTCTTGACTCCAGCTTTGAAATTGATTGGATATCGCACCCCTCCCTTACACATGTCCATTTTAGTACTTATTTATTTTTGAGAGGGACAGAGAGACCGAGCTCGAGCTGGGAAGGGACAGAGAGAGAGGGAGACGCAACATCTGAAGCAGGCTCCAGGCTCTGAGCTGTCAGCACAGAGCCCAACGTGGGGCCCGAACTCAAGAACCATGAGATCATGACTTGAGCCAAAGTCAGTCACTTGACCTACTGAGCCACCCAGGTGCCCCCACATGTCCATTTTAAAGTCAGTTTAAAAGCGAGCAACNTGAGAGATTCTTGAATGCTAAGAACAAACTGAGGACTGATGGGTGTGGGGGGAAGGGGGGGAGATGGGCATCGAAGAGGGCACTTGTTGGGATGAGCACTGGGTGTTATATGGAATCCAACTTGACAATAAACTATTTGTAAAAAAAAAAAAGTGAGCATATCAAATGCGATTGTTAATGAAAACAAAGTTACAGTATGGTTAAATAGGAATCGTTTTTTGGTAGACCCTAAAAAATTTTTTCAGAAAATTAAAAAGACACCAGAGCAGATCTAGCACAGAGGAAGGACAATAAGCATGAGGCGGCAACTCCGGATAGGTAGTGCGTGGTAGCCAGAAGAGGAAGTGACAGCTGGTGGCTTCGTAAACAGATTTCAGTTTAGTATTTTCTGAACATTTTAATATGCTTCTCCACTATATCTTTTGTTCCCAATTCAATAACAAAGCCATTTTCTATTTGTTGCCTCGAAATACCAGATCCGTTCGAAAACAGATAGAGGAGAGATAAAGGTGGCATCGAAACAAAACATAGTTACATATCTGGTGCCATGTTAAAATGATGGGGGTCAGATGGAGGGAGGGGGCTGAGGGAAGGGAAGTTTTCCAAAAAGAGAGAGCATGAGAATGTTTGCAAATGGCAAGGCGTTTACAGCGCCTTGTGCCTCCAAAGCTTTTTTTCCATAAATGATATTCTCTCTCCTCAAACAAAGCATGTCCCCCATCTTCTACTGACCTGATCAAGAGATCCGGCTGATGGTGGTAGCTTGAAGGAAAACAAAAGTAGCAAAGACTGAACCTGACAGTGGCATTGAAGGCGTTACTCCTATTAGCAGTCACACTGGCTTCAAGGCTGTGAGATGGTGGAGACACTTCTACTGAGACCCATGGTCCATGTGGCATGCAGTGACTGTCTCGAAGAAAAGCGACAATCTGTGTTGGTGGTAAAGGTCTATCCATAAATAGCTGTCTCGTGGCAGCTAGGTTTTAATTGTTGCCAGCCTTGGGTAGGGGAGAGATATGATGGAGTCCTCTGTGCTGCTCCCATTGTATGTGGGAGATATAACAAGGCAAGTGGAGCTGTTCTTTGAGTGGAAATGGTTCCCCTCTGGCTTGAGAGAGAGAGAGAAGCACTCAGAACCCAGCTTTTTTCCCTTTCCATTTTTAGTGAAATTAGGTTGCTCTCAACAGACAGTATGGCCGCGCAGATCCAAGCTCAGACCAGAGTCGACTGCTAATATTTCTGTCTCGTACAGAGCTGTTGAGTGAAGTGGTTGTGGGGAAATGTTAGTTTGCAGTAAAAGGAAAATTGAAATTGAGGACCGAGGAATTAAGCGTCACTCGGGAACTTAGCATGTCACTTCCCTGCCTTCTGCTGAGAGAATTGTGGCAAGAATTAATGTTTCAATAACACCCGGGTCTCAGTTGGTTCAATTCTAGTTTGAATAGGAAGGAACAGTGTAGAGTGCACCAGGAGATTGATAAAATGTATGAAGTAAACCTATTTATAAAAGACAGGTCCAATGTAGAATAAGTCTATTAATATGATGCCAGTCAAATCTCTGTCTTTTAACACCAAACTGCCTGGCACAAGTTCTGTTGCTTGGCTGCAGGGAAACGAGACTGACTCCAGCCTTCCGACTCGTGCCTGTAGCCGGTCTCTAAAAACCTACCTCCTGGTCTTCCTACATGCCCAGCTCCACCAACTTCCCAGCCTCCCTTGCAGGGAAGGGTGGTCACATGACCCGTCCTCACCAATGGCACCTGAGGAGAAGCAACAGCTTCAAGACTGGGCTTTTGAGAAGCCTATGCCCCACCATGTTCATTCTCTTTCTCTTTAGGGGATGGGAGAGCCACAGGCCCAAGGGGGTGGTAAAGCTACAGAGGGGGAGGATCCTCGGTCCCCAAACTATAGCTTGAGGCAAGCCACTATCGACTAGAAGCATCTAACATGGATGGTCACATGAGCGAAAATAGGCTTCTCTTGTGTTTGAGGCATTGGCAGTTTTCTCTTAGTTATTGCTTCCTGTCCAAAGTGAATTAGCAGACATGATCCCAAGCCTCATAACAAGCTTTTCCTTCAGGGTCTGTCACGAATTCCTCCAGCCCACCTATTATTCCCCATGCCCACCAGTCTACTTGGCCAGCTCATGGTTTTGATACAAGCTTCACAGGTGATAGCTTTCTTTATCTCTTTCTTTTTTAAAGTTTATTTATTTATGTTGAGAGAGAGTGCCTATGAATGGGGGAGGGGCAGAGAGAGAGGTGGGGGAGAGAGAAAGAACTCCGAGCTGTGAGTGCAGAACCTGGTGTGAGGCTTCATCTCACCAACTGTGAGATCATGACCTGAGTGGAAACCAAGAGTCAGACGCTTAACTGATGGAGCCACCCAGGTGACTCATAAGTGATAGGTTTCTTTCTTTTTTCTTATTTAACATGTATTTATTTTGAGAGAGAGAGAGAGAGAGAGACAGAGTATGAGCAAGGGAGGGGCAGAGAGAGAGGGAGACACAGAGTCTGAAGCAGGCTCCAGGCTCTGAGCTGTCCATACAGAGCCTGATATGGGGTTCGAACCCACGAACTGTGAGATCATGACCTGAGCCGAAGTTGGATGCTCAACCGACTGAACCACCAAGGCAGCCCTCCCCCTCCCTTTTTTTTTTTTTTTAAAAAAAGGTGATAGGTTTCTAATCAGCAGAGACATTAGCTTGGTCCAAGCAGTTGCCAATGTTTGGGGCTGTCCCAGCCACTGGCCTTACCTGGGGGAGGTTAACCTAAGGGCCACAAGGTAAGAGAATGAATCCCAGGGCGAGGTGCAGCAGGAAGGGTAGGAAACACCACTTCCGTTCTTGTGAACCTCCAGCAGCAATCGGGCTTTCTGAAGTCAGTTTTTCATTGCTCGAAAGTGTAAGAAAAGGAGTCAAGGAGGCAGTGCTTTTCTACCTTTGCAGGTGGGATTCGGAGTTCAAGTCACACGTACCCGCATCGTGAATGGAGCATTATCACTGTCATTCTTGATTCTTGCCTTTCCTCAAAATGACTCTTCTTCTTTCTCTAAAGAAGATAGTCTTTTGTTTATTCATTCATTCACCCAAGGAATGCGTTCTTTGTTCTGTCTTGCAGGAGTTCCCAGTCAGGAAGGGGGCATCAAGAGACAAGCACGGTATTGGGTGCGGGAGGTACAGAGATGGGCAGCACACATTGTGGGTCCCGATCAGGATTCCTTGCCTAAGATAGGCACCCACAGGGCAAGTGCACTCCACACTGTGTAGAATGCCCTGGAATCCTATGGGAGAGGGAGTGCCCATTGGGTCAGAGCCTACCATTACAACAGGCTATTCCCGTCCATTTGACCTCACAACTGAGACACAGAGAGATTCAGGATAATGAGTGTATCCTTAAAGCAATGAGGAGCACCTGGGTGGTTCAGTCAGTTATGAGACCAGATTTGACTAAGGTCATGATCTCACAGTTCATGGGTTCAAGCCCCACATCACACTCTGTGCTGACAGAAGAGAGTCCACTTCAGATCCTCTGTCTCCCTCTCTCCCTCTCTCTCTCTGTCTCTCCCTGGCTCTCTCGCTTTCACTGTTTCCCCGCCAAAAATAAGTAACCATTAAAAAATGTAAAACAAAAACAAAAACAAAAACATTGACACAGGGGAAACCCGACATATTTATAATGAATACAGCTATATCAAGTTTTGTTCTTGTCTTTATGAGAAATGGCAGAGAGGCATAGTGAGTTCCACTCACTAAGAGACTATCTTTCAAACAGATAACTGTTCTTCTTCTCTAAATGGCTTCTAAGAAGAACGCTTGAATTCTTGATAAAATTTCCAAAGTGGCTTTATTTACTCTTAAAATGAGTCTAGTTATAAGACATCTTCAGTTGAATGACCTCTGTGAAAATGCAAGCAATAGGCTGGGCACTTTCTCTAATAAGCATAGGTTGGAGCTCACAGATCAGGGAACCCTAACCCTTACCCCTGTGAGTATTTGAGTCAACCCAGCAGGGTGCTGGCCAGGGCACCTTTGGGCCTGTGACTCTCATGGCCCCCTGTGCCACTTCCTTATTTCACACATCAGCAACTGCTTTGGACTGTGATATAATCCATTCATCCCTAGACGCCAGCACACTGCAGGTAAAAGCAACTGTTTTAAGATTTGACTACATAATTTAATGAGCCGACATAACTGACTTTATCTAGAGGATGATAGTAAAAACAGATAGATGTCAATATTCACACAATGACATGGAACGATTTTTACCGGGCTTGTCTGCTGTGCGTAGCACACTTCCTGGAGGGAGGTAGAAACGTGGGGACAGCTTGGGTAGCCCTAATCAACTGGATTTTGGAGTCCATGATTGAATGTTGCCATGCTTATTAAGACTGTTCTGACCACAACTAGAACACAAAATGAGCTGAGAAATTTATCTACGTAGCAGTATAGACAAATGAGACCAAGAGCACTCTCCATTTGTGCTGATCATGACTGTGTCGCCTGACAAACCCAGCAGAATATTATGAAAGGGATGATTGGGCCGCAACCAAAAAAGGAATTTCTTTTTTTTTTTTAATGTTTATTTACTTTTGAGAGAAAGAAAGAGACAGAGTGCAAGGAGGGGAGGGGCAGAGAGAGAGGGAGACATAGCATCTGAAGCAGGCTTCAGGCTCTGAGCTGTCAGCACAGAGCCCAAAGCGGGGCTCTAGTATATCAACCGTGAGATTATGACCTGAGCTGAAGTCAGACGTTTAACCAACTGAGCCACCCAGGTGTCCCAAAAGGAATTTCTAAGCATATAGTTTTCACTGGAATGTAAACACCCAAGGATATTCTGTGTAAAAGGTTGATGTGATTCTTTCAAAACTTCTTTGACTAAGTGACATGTTTGTTTGTGATGGGCATTTGGTTTTCTCAGCTCTGTATTAGTCAAACCTGTTGTATGTTCATCCATGCCACTTCCCATTTATTTTGTACTTGAGCACTTGAACCATTTCTGCAATATTTTCATATTGAGGCATACAATAGCATTTTAAAAAATGCGAAGGCCATGGGAAAATTGATACAGTATAGTGTAAATAGATGATAGAGTCGAGCTGTAACACAGGAGATGACTTATTTTCTAAATTCATGCTATGCAAGTCTTCTTTTTAAATTGTGTTTTGTTTAGGGGCGCCTGGGTGGCTTAGTCGGTTGGGCATCCGACTTTCGCTTAGGTCATGATCTCGCGGTTCGTGGGTTCGAGCCCCGCATCGGGCTCTGTGCTGACTGCCAGCTCAGAGCCTGGAGCCTACTTCAGAGTCTGTATCTCCCTCTCTCTCTGACCCTACCCTGCTCACTCTGTCTCTCTCTCTCTCCTAGAAATAAATTTAAAAAAATATTTAAAAAATAAATTGTGTTTTGTTTAATCCTTATAGCAATAATGTCAACAATAGAACAATGGGAAAATAAAGAAGAGAGGAAAATTAGAAGGAACAAAATAGTGAGGTGTTTGAGAGTTCTGGCTCAGGAATCAGGAGTCAGTCATTGCTAATGCCATAATCATGACTCTATTTTTAATTTTTTAAATGTTTTATTTATTTCTGAGAGGGAGAGACAGCGTGAGCATGGGAGGGTCAGAGAGAGAGGGAGACACAGAATCTGAAAGGCTCCAGGCTCTGAGCTGGTTGTTAGCACAGAGCCCGAAACAGGGCTTGAACCCACAAACCATGAGAATATGACATGAACCAAAGTCGGACACTCAACCGACTGAGCCACCCAGGCACCCCGATAATCATGACTTTAGAGAATATCATAAGCCTCCTCTCTGAGCACCAGTTAAAAGTATGTTTGTTGGAAGAAATAGGTAAGTTGCTGCATGCTACGTGCTACAGATCGACCTGGCACATATGAGTAGTCAACTTACTTAGCTGCTGTCTTGTGTGTAAGCATTACTATCATTATTTTTGTCACAATCTCCTACAACCCAGTCCTCAAGACATGGAGGTTTACTTCTTTTCTATCCTTTATTCTATGCTTATTTGTCTTACATATTTTGATCAGATTTTAGGTTGCTACGCCTTCTGGGAAAGCCTTTACAAAATCTAATAGTACTGCATTTTAAACGAAAAGTTTCCAGCAGTACCTGGGGGCCTCAATCAGTTAAGCCTTCCAACTCTTGATTTTGGCTCAGGTCGTGATCTCAGTTTGTGAGATGGAGCCCCGTGTCAGGCTCTGTGCTGAAAGCTTGGAATTCTCTCTCTCCATCTCTCTCTCCCATTTATTTATAAATAAATAAACAAACAAACAAATAAATACACACATACATAAATAAAATTTAAAAATAACAAATTTCCAGTTCTTACTATAAATGGTGGTGATTTGGTTGCAGGATGCATTAAAGAAAATGTAGCACTGTACAACTTTGTTGTGACACATCTCCTCGTGTGACAAGGCTTTGTCCTGTAGCAGTGACAAATTATGTCCTGATACATAATCATTATGTCATAGTAAATACCATGTAATGTGACCGCCCCCGATGAGAGGTGCCGTCCTTATCCCCAAAAGTCAGGGTTCTAAAAAGATATGCTGGATTCCCTCAGTCAATATTTATGTTCTTCTAGCAAATTGTTCCCAAATTTGTACACTCCTGTCTCAACATTTTGACGACCGGTTCGTCATCACCCATGTGCATTCATAGTCACACAGGCGCCTTACACTAGCATCGTACATTAATGTACAAATATGCAACTTTAAAAAATGAGCCCTTTAAATCTACACCTACCAAACTTTAGGGTAATTCCTAGCACAAAGCACAGCCTCCAGATTAGTAAGGAAATAAATGAAGACTCCATCGACACGAGAGTTGCATTATCTATCCTAGCAACAGGGATCCTTAGCTAAGAGCTAAGATGACAATAAATAGAAATGCAAGTTTAGAAAGGAAAGGAGTAAAAAGAAAAAAAAAATTAGAGCATTAGAAGAAGAGGCAGGCTGGGGATAGAGGGGCTGTCGCTTAGCCGGGAAGCTGCAGCCCGGGTCACATCACCTACTCGTCTGTGTGTACTTCGTGATTCTCATTCAGTTGGGCAAGATTCTCAAACAAAGTCCGGTGTCCTAAAAATATTTGGAACTATTACAAAGCATAAATTATAAATGTGTCAGGAAAATGGAAAAAGGTGCCTTGGGCCTACTTAACGCACAAAATGATCTCAACCATTATTCAACAATGATATGAACATCTTTTATTTCATTTCTCCTTAACAGTTCCTTCTGTTTGCTATCATTTCCTGCTCAGCACCATGTCAATAATTACTAAATTAGTGAGACGCCTGTACAATTTCAGCTCAAGTGTTATTACTGACAAGTCAAACAATGGGTCCGGATAGAAAAGATGGGACTCCCATCTCCTTATTTAAATGGACCGTGTTCAGAAGGAAAGATTGAAACCCCCTTTTTCTTCAAAAGAGGGAGGGAGGGAATGGTTTACATTTTGTGCAGCTCAAGGACGCAGAGTCAGAGGAAATGCCTTTTTAATGTAAACCTCTTTTCATTTCCAGGGGACAAAAATGAAGGTTATTGAAAAGAATCATGCTTGGTGGAAGAAGTAATTACATTTTTTTTTTTCAAATCTCGGAGGAATAATGCCTTTATATTTCCTGAGATGACCCAATTTGCACTGTGATCTGCTCCCTTAAATGTAAGTGTGCGGACGTCCCGGCCCTGCATTGTTTTTCACCTGGAAAGATGCCCCCGTTGCACCTCTGATTAATTTGAGTCCTGATCTCCCAAAGTGCAACAGCGGCTGCACTAGTTTTCCCTCCTTACAATGATGAGTTCAAAAGGAAGCAGTCCTTAGCTGGTTGTCCCCTACCTCTGCCACACACACACACACACACACACACACACACACACACACACACGTCAGCTAGTCAAGTGACTGCAGCTGGAAACCATCTCTTCAAACCGTACAAGAGTAACCGTGAACCTTAGAGCAGGGAAGGCAGTAGCCTGACCCATTATTTTCTGGAAGAGGAACCTGAGATCCTGGGGCAAGCACCAGTGGCATCCTGTGTGTGCTGGAAATCTTCCAGCTTCCTGCTCATTCTTTCCCAACCTCATGTAGTTAGGTGTATATCTCAAGGACTGTGCTATCTATAGAAAGCGAGGATCCAGCATTTCTGGAATATCTTTTCTCTACAATTGGAAGTCATGTCTCTTAAACCTTGTGGAATATTTGATGAAATGTGTGCACCTAACAATATCATTGCTGATAAAGATTCCAACACAGCAGTTACACACCTTTGAAACATTTTGATGACTTCAATTAAAATTCTTCATGGGCTAACTGGAAGTTGATTCGCTTTTTGATACAGATGGGACTTCTGTGGGCATAAAACTAAGCTTATTTTTGAAATGTCAGGCAAACCTTCCATGACCCCTGGCTCGTGGTGAGGTAAACATTTATTTACAAAACACGTGTATTGTCTGTTCTAATGTATTCACCAACAAACTCTTCATTTCTGGGAACACGATCATTTATGAGGACATGGAACATGTTGAAAGGCCCTAACCTGGACTCTTATCATCTCCAAAAGGAATAGATGGTCATCTCAATAACATTAATGGGGTTACTACCATTCTTAAAGTCACTTTTAGATCTTCTTTTCTCTTTATTCATTTTATCACACCAGCTGGAGAGATTAAGATGTGCATAATTTGGGGTGATTTGTTTTGAGAACTGACAGGAAAGTGTGGTTTCTATCACCTGCAATAACTTAGAGAGGTCAACACAAGAACCACTAGAGTCATCAGAAACCCCACAATCTCACACCATGTGAGATTCAGGAAAAGAGAAATGGCTTCTTTTTCAGTTCATCTCTTGAACATAAACTGCCAACGCTTTACATAAACTCTCATGAAGTCAGTGTTTACTTGTCAATGATCATATTAACCTTGCTTGAGAAGTCCTGAACCCTTTGATTAGTTATGCTCACTAAAAAAAAAAAAAAAAAAAAAAATTGATTTGAGGGGCGCCTGGGTGGCTCAGTCGGTTAAGCGTCCGACTTCGGCGCAGGTCATGACCTCGCGTTTCGTGGGTTCGAGCCCCCCGACGGGCTCTGTGCTGACAGCTAGCTCAGAGCCTGGAGCCTGCTTCAGAGTCTGTGTCTCCCTCTCTCTCTCTGACCCTCCCCTGCTCACGTTGTCTCTCTCTCTCAGAAATAAATTTTAAAAACTTTAAAAATGTAAAAAAATTGATTTGAGTGATTTTAATTTTGAGTCTTTATGTATGACTAAACCCTCAATATTGCTGTTTTTCCAATGTCAGAAATTTATCGGTGATCTCAGAGTGCTGGTTACTACTGATTGGGGGGGTTAAGAAAAGGGAAGAAAATAACCAAAAAAAAAAAATAAAATAAAAACTAATATTCTGTTTGTATTCTCATTAACATTTGAATTTAGTGATTTTACCTGGATTTGTGTATGGGTCATTCATACAGTCAACTACTTTTCTTCTCACTAAATTGATTAAATTATCTGATTGTTCTCTTTCTTTCAAAAATATTTTTGCATCTTTGTTTTACTTTGAGAGAGAGAGAAAGAGAGAGAAGAGACCACATTAGAAAGGACAGAGAAAGGGCAGAAAGAGAATCCCAAGCAGGCTCCAGAGCTTGATCTCATGAACCATTAAATCATGACCCGAGCTAAAATTAAGACTCGGACACTTAATCAACTGAATCACCCAGGCACCCCTCCGATTGTTTTCATCAATGCTGGCCCTCTTGAATTGTTCAGTTGTTTCATTGAACAGGATACGTGGAAACATTTTTTGAGCTATCAACTATTTAAATTAGATTTTTTTCCTCTCAGAATTTGTTTCTTTATTTGTTTAATAATATTTTTTGAAAGAAGTTTCTGAATTTTCAGGTGCCACCTACTAATTTGTGTAGACTTATAGATGGTGCTTTAGCAGAAATATCACAGATATATGAATATAATAAGTATTCCATTTTGCACCAATGGGGATTAGTGGTATTGTAAAAGGTGAGTTAGCACACTCTACAAAACAATTTTCAGCAGGAGTGGGGAGCAGTGGTTAAATTCTGGATATCCTTGCATATAGGTCCAAAAGAATTTTCTGAGGGATTTGACATGATGTCTGGGAGAAAGGCCTCAGGGAAGACTTCTGCCTGAATAATTGGATGAATGGAAGTGCTATTGACCAATATCAGTTCTTCACATAAGACGTTGTAGTGGAGTGGAACGTAGGGTGGGGATATATAAGCCTGGGATCCGGGAAGATCTGAGCAAATGGTAGAACTAGGCAAGTCATTGTTATACACAAAATATTTGAAACCTTGATATTGAATGAGAAAATCAAGGGAGCGAGGGTGCCTAGAGAAGAATGTAAGAGTAAAATGAAGTCTGAGACTCGAGTACGGGGCCCAGCAATGTCGAGTCATCAGTGATGTAGCAGAGAGCAGCTCTGCTGGAAAAGTGGTGATGGTGGTGGGGGTGAAAGACTGATTGGAGAAGGACTAAACGAGAATAATTGGGGGCATTTGGGTGGCTCAGTCACTTAAGCATCTGACTCTTATTTTCAGCCCAGGTCATTATTATCCCATAGTTTGTGGGATCAAGGCCTGTGTTGGACTCTGTACTAATGGCATGGACCCTGCTTGGGATTCTCTCTCTCCATCTCCCTCTCCTCCTCCTGCCCCCCTAACTAAATAAATAAACATTAAAAAAGAGAATAATTGAAGACACTGCTTACAGACAATGCTTTCAAGAAATTTTTATTGTCAAAAGGAGCAAAGAAATGAAGCCAGTAGTTGTAGGAGGAAGTGAGGACAAGTGTGCGTGCATGCGTGCTGGCGTGCGTGCATGTGTGTGAATCTATCAAATGAGAGAAATAACAGATTGTATATGATGGGAAAATCCAACAGAAAGAAAAGCGTTGGTGTATTCCAGAGGGGAGAATAGTTGGGGTGCTGTTTCTGAGTCAGTGAGCAAGGGTGGTATATAATACACAATTGTAAGCATTGGCTTGGCCAAGAGGGAGGTGGNGTACTGAGGGCGGCAGGTGGTAGATGTGATAGTGGAAGACTGTGAAATTCTCTTGATTGCTTCAGTCTTCCCCGTGAAACACAAAGCAAGGTAATCAATTCAGAGTCAGGAGGGAGAGGGAAAAGGTATGGGGGAGAAAAAGGGAGAGAAGGTGCGCAGCACAACGGCATTTAGAACAGTGGCGCTGTCACTGCGTGTGCAGAGTGGACAGTTGGTCATCAGAGTCCGTGATGAAATAAGGACATGCATGAGAAGAACTAGTCATAAAGTTTTATAGTCAATTCGTATTGTCTTAACATCCAAGCCCATAATCCATATCAGCAAATGTGGTTTTGTACTTACTTTGGGTGGGTACATATTCATCTGTGATGCCAGAAAAAAAAAAAACATTATTGAGGTGTTAGCTAGATCAAGGGGCTCACATTGGGAACTAAACCAGTGCACTCCTTCCTTCACTGAGAATATTTTGCTGTGAAAAAAACAAAACAAAATAAAACAAAACAAAACAAACCACGAGCTGAGCTAAACTGACTTGGTGATAGTAGTAAAAATTGTGAGTTACACAATCACTAAATTTAAATACACTCTCATTATTATGTGATACTATGGTAGCTGATTGTGAGCAACTGTATTTTGTGCTCAGATATGATGGCTATGGAGAGAAAAATGTGCCGTAAAAGCTTGAACTATCGAATCAATGCTTAGTTTCTGCAAGAAGAATAACCAGTTTGGTCCCAACTTTGTATGAGACCACCAACCAGATTTGTTTATTTCCCTATGTTTTTGGTATTTTATGTTTATTTTATTTTTAAGTTTATTTATTTATTTTGAGAGAGAGAGAGGTTTGAGCAGTGTAGGGGCAGAGAGAGAGAGACAGTCCTACGTAGGATCAATGCTGACAGCAAGGAGCCCAACATGGGGCTCAATCTCATGAACCGTGAAACCATGAAGTGAGCTGAGATCAAGAGTCCGACTCTTCCCAATGTTCATAGCAACACTCTCAACAATAGCCAAACCATGGAAACAGACTAAATGTCCATCAACTGGTGAATGGATCAAGAAGATATAGTTTATCTATACAATGGAATACTACATGGCAGTGAGAAAGAATGAAATCTGGCTATGTAGCAATGTGGAAGGAACTCGAGGGGGTTATGCTAAGTGAAATAAGTCAGGCAGAGAAGGACAGCTACCATATGTTTTCACTCATATGTGGAACAGGAGAAACTTAACAGAGGACCATGGGGGAGGGGGAGGGGGAAAAAAGTTAAGGAGAGGGAAGGAGGCAAACCATAAGAGACTTTTTACTGAGAACAAACTGAGGGCTGATGGGGGTGGGGGAGAGGCGAAAATGGGTGATGGGCATGGAGGAGGGCACTTGTTGGGGTGAACACTGGGTGTTATATGGAAACCAACTTGACAATAAACTATAAAAAAATAGTCAGACTCTTAACTGACTGAGTCACCCACACATCCCTCATATCTTCGGTATCTTACATAAATCATAATACTTTCATTCAAGTGGGAGGTAAGATAGAAAAAACAAAAGTTAGGAGATTGTAAGAACAGAGTTCTACAGATTGTTTTGTTATGTTTCATAATTAATAACAATGTTAACAAAAATGGGTTGGTCTTGCTGCCAGACATCTATGCAAGGTTAATGCAGAACAACTTCCAAGTTGATAAAAGGTTTCAATTTTTCATTTTCCATTAAAAGTGACAGATACATAAGAAATTGACAAATCCAGAACTCACTTGTTTCATCAATATATAATTTAAACTTATCTATGACATTCCAGGATAAATTATTAGAACTCGTTACTGGCATAGAATTGAAAATGACTTTTGAAAATATAACATCATTTGCTTCCATTTGAATAAATGAAAAAATATTCTGAGCTGGCTGAAATCACTTTAAAATATCTTCTTCTGTTCCCATCAACACACCAATTGAACCCTAAGTGTTGTTCAAACTCCTATGAATATTGTTAAAACAAGACTTAAATGCCATTTATATATTATCCCCCATAGGTAGAGTTGTTATTAATGTGACCTAGATAAGATGAATTAGCAAGCAAGTTCATTTTTCACATAACAACTTCAGATATTGACAAGCATGGATATTGGTTCAAAGCATACTTACACGTATTATATATAGGGACTTGCATTTTCCTTTATTATTTTATTTCTGATGGCAGAACAACAGAAAGTTATTAGAGTAATAAAGGTTTTCTCTATATATTTTCCATACTTACATTTTCAATGACCAAATTGTAGACTTTTTGAGATCTTTCTTTTCTATTATTTCATTATGACATTAATTAAAGTGTAGTTTTATATCTGTTCACTCTAATAACAAACATTAGTTTTATATTTTGTAGGTTTTTGTTTTTTTATTTCTTTTAAATTATGTTTTACAACAATATTAGTCCAGAATAAATTAGATAAAAATGAATGGTTTACTACCAATAAATTGGGAAGTGCTATCTGGCGGTGGAGAACACCACAAGATTCTCAAGTCAAATGGTCACATAGTTAGAAATAGACTCTGATGGGGCACCTAGGTGGCTCAGTCTGTCAAGGTCAAACTCTTGATTTTGGTTCAGATCATGATCTCACGGTTTGTGAGTTCTAGCCCTGCAGAAGCCCTGCATTGGGCACCACACTGACAGTTCAGAGCCTGCTTGGGATTTTCCCTCATTCCCTCTCTCTCTGTCCCACCCCCGCTAGTGCACACACACTCTCTCACGCACACGATATAAATAAATAAACTTTAAAAAATAAATATACTTTGGTAGGAAAGGAGAGAACAGATTGATGGAAGGGTTAAATGTCTGAAAAGTCATAAAATAGAAACTGAATGAGCTAGAGCTAATGTAGATAGAGTTGCAAAATGCAAATATAGCCAAAGGATTTTTGAGTGATATTATGATATTATAGGAGAAGACTGTAAGATTTTGGTCACCAAGAAGGTTATAAGGCAATGGGAGAAGGAATCTGTTTATCATGAGGTTTTGGAATTTGCCAACTAGACAGTATATAGTGGCAGTGAATGACCAGAGGATTCGATTGTGAAGAGAAAAAAAAAAAAAAAGACTCAGTTGTTGTTCAATATTCATTAAACAAATATTTTAGTACCCAGGGAGTACCAACACCTTATTTTAGGCATTAGCAGAATAGCAGTGAATCAAAAAGTCAAAGTCCTTTGCCTCACCAAGCCTAGATATTCTAGTTGGGGAAATATAGACAAGAAGAAGTAAATAAACAAATTGCTAAGTATACACCAAGTAGTGAAAGTGCAAAGTATAAAGCAAAGCACAGTGAGAAAGATGGCCATGTTAACGTAAGAATGGAGTGGTTTGTAGCATTTTTATAGGATGCTCAGGAAAGCCCCCACCAATATTGCTCTTGGACAGACACATGACAGAAGTGAGGGAATGAGGCAGGAAGTTACTTGAGGGCAGAGTGCAGAATATCTAAGGCAGAAGGAGGCTTGAAATATTTGCAAAATGGCAAGGAATTTAACTTCAGGACAGTGAGCAAGGGAGGAGCACGGGCTGGCATTGGTAGGAGATGGAGCCAGAGAAGAGGTAGCACCCAGACCACCTAGCATCCTAAAGGACAATAAATACAAGGATTTTGGTCTTTGGCCTATGTGAGAGGGAGACTATTTGGCAGGTATCAAGAAAACCAATGGCATGAGTTTGGTGATATTTTGAAAGGATCACTATGATGCTGAGCTGCTTTCAGCTGGGAGCAGGACAAGGTTGAAATAAGGCAAATAAATTGAGAATTATTGCAAATATCCAAGCAAGAAATTTGTCTGCATGGATAGTAGCAATGGAGATAATATGAAGTGATCGGATTCTACGTGTTTTTGGAAGCTAGAGATGTTAGGTAATGAACATTAAGGGAAAAGTGCAGGTTGGAGATAAAAACTTCAGAGTGAAAAAAAAAGGTAATGTTTAAGGAAAGCAAAGATTTAGAAAAGATGTAGAAATGCTGATTCTGGAGCATGCAAACATTTAGACATTGGAGAGAAGAGAAAGATTTCACAAAGGACATAGAGAGGCCAGTGACAAGGGGACAATGAAGGGAGACTGATGTGCTAGATGTGGAAGCAGTGGACAATAGTGACAAATCGTGCTGTTGGAGTAAGTGAAACAAGAAATTAAAACTGGTCAGTAGAGTCAGCAGCACGGAGATTATTGCTTACCTTGATAACAGGTGCTTCCCTAGATTTCTGGAGAAGAAAGCCTGAGTGGCATTGAAATAAAATGGAAGCCCATGAGCCTGTGACATGAATGCAGTGATTAGAAGCAGGTCTTTCAAGGAGTTTTGCTCTGAAGCAGCATTTGACAGACCCATGACCTGTTTTTATAAATAAAGTTTTATTGGAAGATAGCTGTACTCATTCCTTTATAGACTGTCCATGGTTTCTTTTGCGCTGCAATGGTAGACTTGAGCGGGTGCAACAGAGACTATCTAGCCAGCAAAGACTAACGTATCTGCGAATTCCCCTTTATAGAAAAGCTTGCCAATCTTTGCTCTAAAATGTGAGTAGAAATGGGGTGGTATCATGAGGGAGATGTAGCAGCAAGAAAGATTTATTCTTAAAATGGAAGAAATTACAGAATATTTGTATGTGAATTGGAATTATCTGGAAGGAGTGAATAATGAAACTTCTGGGGAGTGAAGGGACACTTACTAGAGTCATGCTTTTGGAGCTGTCCTTGAAAAGGAATAAAATCCAGAAGAAAATAAAGGGATGGTTCATCCAATAAAGGAAGACAGGAAGGCAAAATATACATATACACACATATGTATTGATGTGAGTAGGTGTTAAATGTGGGTAGTGAAGTTGTGGAAATTCTGATGTTTTAATTTCCTTATTGTTGTAGGAAACAAAAGCATTGGTTGACAGTGAAGGGAAAGGGTGGAGGAATTTTTTTGGAGAATTGATGAAATAGCCATGAGGCAAGTAGAAAGATCACTGAATCAGGAAAATGTAGTTGCTGGGTCGCACCAAGAGCTCAGGAAAGGTGTTGAATCCCAAATGGAACTACTCGTCATGGTTTGTGATTCCTCCAGCCAGGTGAGACAGCTCAAGCATGGGCTCTAGAGTTATCTCAGTGTTGGATTTAATGTGGTTTGAGGCTTTCCTGGTGAATATGAAAAAAGAAATAGAAGCTGGAATTAAGCAGATATAAGGAAGTGATTATGTTAGAACAGTAAATCCCAAACTTAAATGCACATAAGAATTACTTAGGGAGCTTATTAAAACACAGTTTCCAGGCACCCTTCATGGAGATTCTGAATCAAGAGATGATGATAGGGTGCATGGGTTTCGTTTTACTAAGCTCACAGATGATATTAATGCTTCCAGTCTGAGGACCACACTGTGAGAACCATTGTTTTGGGCTGTCCAGTCAAGGCTGGATAATGAAGAAAGTGAGGAATGAGGTGGGATGAGTAGTGGAAGGTGGCAAGTTTGATGCATTGCATGAGCCTTTGGGTTTAAGTAAGCAGGAATTATCAGAGCCATTGGATAGAGATTATGGAGATGGTATAAAATGTTGCCAATGACAAGTTCTAGGGTATAACCTCTTAAGTGGGAGACTGAGATTTGGGTGTAAAACAAAATCCTTGGAGGTAAGCTGCTCAAGGAACTGAGAGGCTAAGATATGTTGCCATTGACATGATGTAGTAGAGTATAAGAAAATGACAGTGACCAAGTAAGTACAAGAGTCTACCTATGCCTCTCAGGGTCAAATGGTAAGAGGGATACAAGAGTGAAAATGGTCAAAATTTGGAAGGGTCAGTGGGATGGGAAAAAGTGTTCTCAAGGCTCAACCAGGTTTCAGTCAGAGTAAGAAAATGAAGGAAACATTCATGTATATGTAAATCAAAAGAATTAATCTAGTGATGGATAATATATCCCAAAAGTCTGAGAGAAAGGCTCTGAATGTTAAGGGGAGGTGGTTGCTTGAATCAGATGGGATAGTGTCCATTCTCTTTATGAATTAGGGTTTGACATTGATGGGTCACCTGGGAATTTTGGTGTCTTAATGAATAACAGAGCAGAAGTAGAAGGCATGATGGGTGTTCGTGGTACATTATCTCATGTTGGGAAGACAGACATGGAGGTCTACTGATTCTATCAGAGTTCTTGAGTGACTTCAATCCTTCCTTCTCACTTGAAAAACCCCTTAGATTCTGATAATACATCAATCTTGCCACTTTTCCCGTCTAAAATACCTCATTCTTGGTGCCAGGCATTGTTCTAGAGTCAGAGAGTACAGACAAAAACCAAATGGATGTGTTCTCTTTACACAGAACTTGCATATAGTGATGGGGAATGAAAAATAAATAAGTATATAAGTTCATCAATAAAATAATTTCAAAGAATGATAAATCCTATGATGAAAACTATATTCAGGCATGCCTCAACCATATGGTGGGTTTGGTTACCACACCAAGTCAGTACATCTCAGTCATCAAATATCTCAATAAAGTAGGTCGAAAGATTTTTTTGTGTGTCCCAGTGCATATAAAAATTATGTTAATACTACACTAGCATCTATTGAGTTTGCAATAGCATTATGTCTAGCAAAATAACGTACATCCTTAATTTAAAAATGTTTTATTTCTAAGAAATGCTCACCATCATCTGAGCTTTCAGTTGTAATATTTTTGCTGGGAGAAGGTCTTGCCTTGATGTTTATAGCTGCTGACTGATCAGAGTGGTGGTTGCTGAAGGTTGAGATGACCATGGAAACTTCTTTTTTTTTTTAATTTTTTAACATTTATTCATATTTGAGAGACAGAGAGAGACAGAGCGTGAGCGGGGGAGGAGTAGAGAGAGGAGACACAGAATCTGAAGTAGCAACTTCTTTTTCTTTTTTAATGTTTTATTTATTTCTGAGAGAGAGAGAGAGAGAGAGAGAGAGCAGGGAAAGGTCAGAGAGAGAGAGAGAGAGAGTGAGATATAGAGTCTGAAGCAGGCTCCAAGCTCTGAGCTGGCTGTCAGCACAGAGCCCGACGCAGGGCTTGAACCCATGAACAGTGAGATCATGACCTGAGCCAAAGTTGGACGCTTAACCAACTGAGCCACCCAGGCACCCCTGAAGTGGCAACTTCTTAAAATAAGACAACGATGGCTCAAGTCATGGTGTTATGGTTTGTGAGCTCGAGTCCTGCATCGAGCTCTGCACGCAGAGCACGGAGCCTGCCTGGGTTTCAATCTCTACCCCTCTCTCTCTGCCCCATCTCTCTCTCTCTGAATAAATAAACATGAAAAAATAATACAAGGAAGTTTGCCGCATTGATTGTTTCTTTCACAAACAATTTCTCTATAGCACATGATGCTCTTTGATAGCATTATATCCACATTTGAACTTCTTTCAAAATTGGAGTCAATCCTTTCAAATCTTGCTGCTGCTTTACCAACTAAATTTATGCAACATTCTAAATCCTTTGTTGTCATTTCAACAATCTTCACAGTACTTTGATTCCATCTCAAGAAACCACTTTCTTTGTTCAAATATACGAAAAGCACTTACATTGGATCATGAAATTGCAGCCACTCAGTCACATCTTCAGGCTCCACTTCTAATTCTAGTTCTCTTGCTGTTTCCACCACAGAGGCAGTTACTTCCTCCACTAAGATCTTGAATCCCTCAAAGTCATCCGTGAGGGTTGGAATCAACCTCTTTCAAACTTCTGTGCATGTTGGTATCTTGACCTTTTCCCATGAATTACACATTCCTAATGACCTGTAGGATGGTGAATTCTCTTCAGAAGGGCTTCGTGTGGCTGGCCCGGATCCATGAGAGAAATCTCTACCTACGGCAGCTAAAGCCTTATGAAATTTCTTTCTTAAATAGTAAGATCCAAAGTCTAAATTACTCCTTGATTCATGGCTGCAGAATGGATGTTGTCTTAGCAGGTATGAAAACAACATCAGAGATCACCAACCACCGGTGACCATAGCAAATAGTAACGTAGAAGCTTGAAAGATTGCAAGAATTACCAAAATATGACAGAGACGTGAAATGAGTAAGTGCTATTGAAAAAGTGGTGCTGATAGATTTCATGGGCACAGGGTTGCCACAAACCTTTGATTTGTAAAAAAGTGTCTTGAATTCCAATAAGGCAAAGTGCAATAAAACAAGGTATGTTGATAGAGTACATTGAAATTGTAGTTGGAGAATGTTTTTGATAGAATAGCTAAGAGCTCTCTGGAGAGTTGATATTTAATCTGATGCTGAGATACAAAGAGAGAAAGGGATGGGAGAAAGCGGCAGATTATTCCTGACAGAGGAAATACTGAGTAAGTAAGGCCACGGGATGGGAAAAAGCTTGGTTTTTTGGCAGATCAGAGAGAGCCAGTGAGTTAGAATGTATTGCACAGGGAGGGGGAGGTGGTAAGAGATATGAGGCCAGAGACGGCAGGGCCAGCTCAGGTCAAGTTTGGAATGTGTTCCAAGTACTATGGGAAGCATTGGAGGATTGTAAGCAGAAAAATGACATGCGTTTATTTGTGTTTTTAAATGAACTTTCTGGGTACTCTGAAGGATTATCTGTGGGGACAGAAGGCAACACAAAGGTGGGTTTTGTTCGCGGGTGCACTGAAGTTCAAGTGGATTGAGACTTCCAGTGATGTGCAGCAGGTGTTTCAAACGTGGAGGTCAGTCATGCTAAAACCAGTTTGGAGAATGATGTTCCAACGGCTATGAGTCACTTTGTCATTTCACATCTAGATCAAAAGACTGTGACTCCCTAATGTCACAATTGCTCCCTCTCTGGTATATATTCTTTCCATTATTGGATTTTATATCTGTCTGTTCTGTTTCTGATGAGAGCATCTTTCATTGCTGCGTTAGATATAGTGTGTTTGTGTTGGCAGAAAACGGAGTCATTTCTGTTGTTGTTGATTTTTACATCCATTATATGGAATTTCAGCAACTCATGATATCCCTAATAGAAAAAAATCATGGCCAATTTTTCATAAGTAAATAACTTACTCTGTTGTCTCTAGGTCAGATAACTTAATTTGACAAGACAGAAGGAATATGCCACTTATGTTGGAGATGCAAACTTTTACATTAGTTTCCAGCACTCTATTGAGAATAATGTATGCTAACAGAACACAGGGAACGAATGAACAAGGACCAATCTTCAGTTCAAGTTCACATCCGCAGTTTTCATGTTTTAGTTTGGTTATGGCTTAAGTGTCAAGGAAAACAAGGAATTTGGTCGTGAGCAATGATTTCACTGGTTTCTAGAATGATAAAATAGAAGATACTCTCAGGATCAGAAAATTTAGTTGGTCGTTTATCTCTCTCACTTTACTAATTGAATTTCTTGGACAATTTAATGATCATCTTTGTGTCCTGGTGTTACCTTACATAAAATAAAGAAAATAAAATTGTCTTTAAAATGTTACTGAAAAGTGAGGGAGACCTGGGGGGCTCAGTAAGTTAAGCAGACAAGTCTTGATTTCAGCTCAGGTGATGATTTCAGGGTTTGCAAGTTCGACCTCTACATTGGGCTCTGAGCTGATTATCATGGAGCCTGCTTGGGATTCTCTCTCCCTCTTTCTCTGCCCCTCCCATGCTCATGGTCTCTTTCTCTCTCTCTCAAAATAAATGAACTTAAAAAATAAAATGTTACTGAAAACTTAAATATATTTGAGAGGAAATGTGAAAGTGCTTTATTAACAGAGCACCCCAGGGATAGAATAGAATTGTTATTCAAGTACCAGTGCTTATGATTCTAAAAAGAACTCTAAAACTTATATTTTGGGTTTGCCTATAAGAAAACATAGGCCCTTTATTCACGAAAGGATAGCTATCACTAGTACTGAGACCATGGAATATGTTCATTTGTGTATTCTTCTAAAAAGGGTTGTATAGTATATAAACAGTATCTTTCATAAGATCATCATAGCAAGCAAACCACAACCTTTATAAGGCTGATCTTTATCAAGTTCTGTAATGTTAAAGATGTCATAAGAAGAAAAACCTTGAATAGAAATCAAGTCAATGTCATGGCACAGCCTATGAGTAAAGCCCGTCATGGCATTGGGGCATCTTGGGCAAAATGCATTACTAGACAAGATACTTTGAGGAACATATCATCCATTTGAAAGGTGTTTCTTAGAACTCTTAAAAGAATATGCGATAAAGAATGGTTTTCATGCCTTATAATATCTCAAGTCCTAGGAACTTCTTCTGATTAAAAAAAAATCAATTCCATAACTTTGGTCCCAAGTGTCTTTTTTTGACTCATCCCATCACCTAGTCCATATTATCCACGATCAATGTGAACCAGTTATTCATACTGTAACAGCTCTTTGAATTGATAGAGCCTAGATTTTTTTTCTTAAAAAAGCTCTTGTTACACATACTCATGTAAAATAAATAAAAAATATGTATATTTCTAAAAAGAAGGTTCTCTGTCCAGAATTAAGGTACATAAGACAATGAGTATTAGTGAGCCAACACTCTTTTTTTTTTCCTTTTCTTTTTTTAGTTCCAGAACCAGTTAACCTGCTACAGATCGGGAAGAACCATCATTTTTTCACTTCTAAGTCTTAGAGATTTTTCCCCATCACATCAGAATTCTCAGGAAGAAAATGCAGATTTTCCAAACGTTCAATCAGTGGGATCTCTGATAAGTTTATTCTGGAATGAGAAAACTGGCAATTCATTCATATTCACCAAGGCTTCAAATGTCTTGTTTCATAGATCATTATGAGGTGACATTAGAAATTAACAAAGAAAACTGGGTAAGTCATGAATTGTCTTAGGGTGAACACAAATGTGAACTTGTGGTGAACACAAATGTGAACATACTCAGTTTGCATTCTAAGGGCTCAAGTAAATGTCTCAAGGGTCATCTGCAGACTGAGTTATAGCAGTGAGAAAAAATAACAAGCATTTATTAAGTGGTAACTATGGGTACATATCTACTGTGTTATTTCTAATACCCAGAATATCAGCAATGGGCAGGTGATATTACACAATGTTACAGTTTCAAAAACTTTGAGAGATTCAGTAATTTGCTCAAGGTTATATGAATAACAAGTTTGTGTTATACACAAATAACAGCTCTTACACCCAAATCTATCTTCAAAGGCTATTTGTTTTCTTTGCTAGTTCTATAAATATCATACCATCTATCACTATGAAATATCTTTTAGGAGTCAGGTAGTTTGGGTGGATCTCGCATGCTGCAGAGATTAATACAAGGCAATTAATGAAGAAAATATCTTCCTTCGTATGTTCAACTTACTTTGCATTTCATTTCCCAAATAAAGCCCATCTGATTTTACTTTCCGCATTAGAAACTGAACTATTGCACTGTTCCTAATGTACCGAAGAAGAAGGTAAGGACCAATGAGATGAGATGCCTTGCTTAAGACCATACAACTAGGGGACCCTGAGGGGCTCAGTGGGAGAAGTATATGACTTCTGATCTTGGGATCATGACTTCAAGATGCACATTGGATGTAGAGATTACTTAAAAAAAAAAAAGAAAACAAGACAAACACATAAAATAAGACCATACAACTAGAAATTTACACACCTAGGAATGATATTGGCTCTTTTCACTGTATTGAACATGCAGTGTTGGGTTTTGCTACCCTCTATTTACTTAGGGTGGAAACACATATCCTGGGATTACTTTCCCTGTATGGTCCTGAGCTAGAGTAGGCCAAATGAGGAGCTTACTGAGATGGAGAAGATAGAAGTGAGGCAGAGTCATGTGTGGTGATAAAGAAACAAAGGATAGCTGTTAGGAATGGGCACCAGCTCCCCTTGCTCCCTGATTCTTGACATCCAGCTCATCTTGACTACTGGCTTTGCAGCTCGATGGCAGCCCAATGACCACGAGATGCTTGACTATAGATCCACAGGGACAGCAGTTACACAGAGGTAACAGCTTCCTATAACCTTTTGGGGAGCTCCTCCTGCATTATTCCATGGTTCCATTTCATATCCCTTGAAACTCCAATTTTTCCCCCATACCAGCACTTCAGACAAACTGGGTTCAGACATTTTTTCCCACCCCTCCCTCCATTGTGTAAAGTCTAGAACCTATATTGGACCCCTTATCCCACTAACACTCACAGTGGCTTTACTTCCCTGAGTAAACTCCGACTAGTGGAGTTACTCTTCCTGGAAGAGAGTCTACAGTAAAAGAATCCAAAGATGAAATTAGTTCTCTGATCTGACTGGATGTGAAAGTGTTTAAGACTTTGTTGTCACCAGTAAAAGAGACACCAGTGATTCCTGGCATGTTGTAGCCAGACGTCACTTAGATTATTATCTACCATCATCTGGAGTCAAGTGTCCATAAAAGGCAAGACTTCAGGCAAGTAGCTGAAACAAAGAATGTTATGATAAAAAGAATGAGCATAATGACATTTGTTTGGGCTTATTGGTTACAAAGGATAACTTGAGTAAAGAAAATGACAAGTTCAAGTTTTTAAATTCTCAGCCGTTGATCTGCATAAGGAGCCTGAAGGCTGTTGTGATTACACTAAAACCCTTATCGCTGATAGCCATGAGGGTAAGATTTCTGAAAAACAAACAGCAAAACTAGTCCTGAAAGGGACTTAATAAAAATGAAAATTGAATTCACAAATTTTCAGAGTCTCTTAGGATGAGGGCTTTTATTGAAGAGAAGGGGGACCCTCAAAATTAGGATGGGGAGACATATGGGCAAATACCAGTGAAACCAAATGGTTGCAACTTTAAATTCCGCTGCGCCTCTTTGCCAGTTGAGGCAGCTATTCTTCCTCTGCCCAAAGAGACAGCTCTTCCTATAATAGTCATTGTTTTTCAGATACTGCTGATCCTCTTCTGGATTTGTCCCCACTGTCTCTCATTGACTATAAATCTGTAACCATCACCCAAAGCATGCAGACCTCAGGGGTATACAGTACAGACACAAACAGATTTGTAAGATGTTGCTACTTTATACAGACAGAAACCTGGGAATAAGTTATGGTATAGGTCCATAAAGTGCTGGGTTAGGTTGGAAGAAATAAAATGTCGAATTAGGGAATATTTATTAGTAGAAATATGCTAAGTAGAGACTCTGGATTCTGGTAACACAGGAGGTTGGGAGTGAGGCTATGAGTTTCAACAATTGTTTTTTGAAACCTGAACTAAATAATGGCCTATACTGAATGCAGCAAAGGATTCAGAACATCCTCTGCATATGGCGGAGCAAGGTTCCTGAAGGCTTAGGATGATAGGCGTGTTTCAGTGTAGGCTTATATATGATTTCCTCACTATCACTAACTGCACTGCTATATTGCCCCAGGAGGGTCCAGAGGCCATCACCTTTACCAATCTCTCAGTGCTTTGAGAGATACATTCGTAAGGGGAACATTGTCACCCCTGAAGAGTTCCGTGATGGCTTTTCTTCTTAGGCCACAATTATGAGTGGGAAACACTATTATAAAACTAAGGCCTTGTGGATAGGTTCTTTGAGAGACAAAGGGCTGAGTGGAGGCTATCAACTACTAGTGACTAGATGGGAGTGGTAACTCTAAAAGGCAATAGAGTCAGAATAGTGATCAGAATGGTTGGACCCTCAGAGATCCTTGGTTTTGGCTAATGGAGTGAAGTGTCTTTAGAAGTGAAATAAAAGGAGTCTTCAAAAGTCTCACTTGTTTGTGCAAACAGCAAAGCTTTCGGTTTGTTAACAGAAGTATGACTCAAATCACCACATTTAGAGAGTCACAGTTCCTTACTTAGTGTCTTTTAAATGCATAAGAAGTCCAGTCCTGAATAAGGAAGGAACATGTAACTTGGCCAACAATATATACTGTGATACCTTTCCTTGTCCCTCAAGAGACTGGTGGTCATTGAACAGATTAACTTTACATTAGAAAAGATAAATCATTCAGACTTCTCAGAGATTACTGGATACTACCTTCTGACTGACATTGCTTCTGGAGTCCTCAGTCACTACGGTTGTCAACCAATCATAGCTGGGGTTTACAGCATCCAGGAAATTAATTAATGGAGTTTTAATTCAGGTCGATTTCACAATGAGCCAAAGCGACCCTTCCATCTGGCCTGTGGTTATTTTCCCAGTTCCAGAATGAATCATAGGAAAAGACATATTAGATTTAATAACTGTCAGGATCTTTATATTATTTCTGTGATCTTTAGAATGGGGATTATTATTTTAAGTCCCTGATATGGCTCCGACGAACCAAAATAGGAATCTAAGAACTCTACTGCATTTATAGAAGAATTTCAGAAATTAGTGTCACTGTCAGGAAAGTGAAGAACGTAGAGGTGATTTCTATCATATTCCTTTTCAAACTTGCCCATTTGGTCTGGGCAGGAGAAAACTATAGATCTCAGAGAATGATAGATTATCATATGCTTAATCTAGTGGTGATTCAAATTTCAGCTATTATTTCACCATCACCTAGAATCAAGTATGCATTCACTGATCTCTGAGATCATCTCTGAGACATCAGAGATGTCTGTCCCCTATACCTGTTCATAAAGGCTGTTAGAGCAGCTTGCTTTCATCTGGCTGGACCAACAATACACCTTTACCGTCTGCTTCAATTCCCCAACCCTCTATAAAGTTGTCTAAGAGTTAGCAAGGAAAAGGCCAAATAGTCAATATTTTACATTTCCAAGGGGCATGCAATCTCTGTTCTGCATTGTCATTTGGGTTTCTTAAAAACCTTTTAAGGGGCACATGGGTGGCTCAGTCAGTTAAGTGTCTAACTCTTGGTTTCGGCTCAGGTCATGATCTCACAGTTTGTGGGTTTGAGATCCATGTCGGGCTCCTTGCTGATAGTGTGGAACCTGCCTGGGATTCTTTCTCTCCCTCTCTCACTGTCCCTTCCCTGATTTCTCTCTCTCTCTCTCTCTCTCAAAGATAAATAAACATAAAAAAATAAAAAGCCTTTTCAAAATGTAAAAAACACTTTCAGCTCATGAGCCATGTAAAAACAGAGCACAGGCCAGATCTGACCCATGGTCCATAGTTTGCTGACCCCTGATGTAATAATCCAAAAGGACTCTGATTATATCTTCATTGCATAGGACTGGCCCACCTTATTGATAATATTATACTGATTGGACTTGGTAGGTAGGAAGTTGCATTTATCCTATAAACTCTAGTAAGGCATAAGTATAATAGAGGGTGGGAAATAAATCCCTCAAAATTTAATCCTACTTCTATGGTGAAATTTATAGGAGCTATCAGTCATAGCATATTAATATAACCTTTCAAAGGTAAAGGAAAACTACTATATTGGGGTCCTATTAGCAGTATGAGTTTCTTTTCATTTTGGAGGCAACAGGTATTTCATTTGGGCATGCTAACCCAACCCATTTATCAGATAACACATAAGACTGCCAGTTTCGAGTGGGGCCCAGAGCCACAGGTAATTCTTGATCTTAAGATGCTCTGGATTTTGGATCATATTCCAGAGCACATCCTGTGGTGCTTTGAAGAGTCCCTGGCAAAAGGCATGTTGAATAGAGCCTTTGATGGACTTGTGTAAGTGAATCACAATGTGGCTCATTAAGATCTTGAAGCAAAGGTTTGCCTTTCTCTCTCTCTCTCTCTCTCTCTCTAAGAAGAACAGATCCTGGTTTGGATTTGCTATTAGAAACAAAACACTTGACTATGGACCACAGTTTGTTACTGACTGGGCATTTTCTGAACCACACAGCCATAAAGTTGGCCATGCACAGAAATACTCCATCATCAAACAGTAGTGATATATTTATGACTCAACTTGACTCTGTCCTGAGGCTTGAACACCTGGGAGAAGACCGTGCCGCCATGGCAGAGCGTGCCAACTGCCAGGGCCCCCACAGCCACTAGCGAGCTTATGTTTGGCCCCAACTCTTGCTATCTATCCTGGTCTCCAGCACTGTCTGTATGTTTGCATCTGACTCCTGCCGTGACACAGGTGCCTGTAGCTGGCTTCTATAGCTGAGGATGTATCAGCAAGCATATAGTCAGATTTAGAATGCTCTCATACTTTAGTGTGATTGTGTGTTAACTATTTAACTTTAGTATAAAAGTTTAAGGACACAAGTATTAAAATAGCTATGGCTACAATAATTTGTTAAAGGATACAAGAGATAAAAAAGATGTAAATTATGATATCACAACCATGAAAGGGGGAAAAGTGTAAATGTTTTGTATTCAATTGAGAATAAATTGTTATCAGCGTAGAAGAGACCATTATAACTATAAGATGTTTTGTGTAAACCTGACAATAACTACAAAGTAAAAACCTACAATATCAGACTTGCAAAAGATAAAGAGAAGGGAATTAAAGCCTGTCAGTACAGAAAAATCATCAGTTCTCAAAGGAAGACAGGAAGAAAGGAAGAAAGAAAGAAGGAAACAAAAAATAATAAAATCATAAAAACAATAAAATGTCATTATTAATAATAATTATTAAAAACTTATCAATAGGGGCGCCTGGGTGGCTTAGTCGGTTAAGCATCTGACTTTCACTTAGGTCATGATCTCGCAGTTTGTGGGTTCGAGCCCCGCGTCGGGCTCTGTGCTGACTGCCAGCTCAGAGCCTGGAGCCTATTTCAGAGTCTGTGTCTCCCTCTCTCTCTGACCCTCCCCTGCTCATGCTGTCTCTCTCTCTCTCCTAGAAATACATTAAAAAAACAACAACTAACAAAAAAAACCCTTATCAATAATCACTTTACATTTAAGTGATTCAAACTGAATTCTTCAATCCAGGGACATACAGTGAGTATAGGAGTAAGAAAAAAACAAAAGCAAGACCCAACTATATGCTGCTTATAAGAGACTGACTAACTTCAGCTTTAAGTACACACATATGCTCAAGTGAAGATATGGAAAAAGATATTCCATACAGGTGGAAATCAAAACAGAGCACAGGTGACCATACTGATACCAGACAAAACAGACTTTAAGATAAAAATGGTAACAATAGACAAAGAAGGCATTACATAATAACAAAGCAATCATTCATCGAGAAGGTATAATAATCATAACTATATATGTACTCAAATCAGAGCACCTAAATATAAGAGGCAAATATAACATATCTAAATGGAGAAATAGACAACTCTACAATAACAGTAGGGGATTTTAATACCTCATTTCCAACAAGGGATAGATCATCCAGACAGAAAATCAACAAAAAACATTGTCCTTGAATCTAACTTTTCAGATCAAATAGACCAAACAGATAGATACTAGAATGTTCTATCCAATAGCAGTAGAATGTGCATTCTTCTCAAGTACATATGGAACATTCTACAGGATAGATTACATAGGTCACTAAAAAAGTCTTAGAAAACTTAAGAAGATTTAAATCATACCAGTCCATTTTTTGACTATAATGATATGACCTAGAAATACATAACAGAATGAAGGCTGGAAAATTCACAAGTATATGCAAATTAAACATTATACTCCTGAACAACCAATAAGTCTAAGATGACCAAAAAGGAAATTATTGAAAAGTCTTGGAATAACAAAAATGGGAATAGCCATATCACAACAAATATGCTGCAAATGCAGTTTTTAGAGGGAAGTTTCTAGAGATGAATGCCTACTTTAGTAAAAAGGAAAGATCATGGAGTGTGTATCAAACAACCAACCTAACTTTATACCTCAGATAACTGGAAAATGAAGAATAAACTAAACCCAAAGGTAGCAGAAAGAAGGAATTAAGGAAAGAAATTAAGAAATTAAGAATTAATAATAATTAATTATAATTATTACTATTGATAATTAACATATTATGTTATTAAATAATAATAATAACAAATAATTAATAAAGAAGGAAAAGGGAAATGAAATGGAGAAAAGGAAAGAAATGAAATAAAGACCAGAAAAAACAATAGAATTGAATAACAAAGTTAAGAGCTGGTTTTTGAAAATATAAATAAAGTTGACAAAATTTTAACTAGACTAAGAAAAACAGAAAAGATGCAAATAAAAGTGACACAGAAGAGGAGAAATTACCACTAACACTACAGAAATGTGAAGAATTGTGAGATTACTATGAACAATTACAAACCAGTAAATTGAATAATCTAGATGAAATTTATAAATTTCTAGAAATATGTAACCTAGTAAACTGATTTATGAGGAAACAGAAAATTTGAACAGACCAATAATGAGTATGGAGATTATATCTGTAAGCAATAATCTCCCAACACGGAAAAATCTAAGACCAGAAGATTTCACTGGTGAATTCTACCAAACATTTAAATAAATGACACCAGTCCTTTTCAAACTCTTCCAAGAAAACTGAATACGAGGGATTTTTCTCAAATTCATTTTACAAGGCCAGCATTACCCGGATATCCAAGTCAGTTAAGGATTCTACAAGAGAAGAAAACTGCAGACCACTCATCTTGGTACATATAGATGCAAAATTCTCAACAAAATATTAGCAAAGTGAATTCAATGATATGTTAAAAAGATCATACGTCACAATCAAGTGGGACTTACCTCTGGGATGCAAGAATGGGTCAACATCCACAAATCGATAATTATGATACACCACATTGATAGACTGAAAGATAAAAATCGTATGGTCATCTCAGAAGATGCAGAAAAAACATTTGACAAAATACAGTATCTTTTCATGATAAAAATTATAAGCAACTTAGGTATATGAATAACATAGCTAAACATAATAAAAGCCTTATATAACAAGTTCATGGCTAACACCATACTCAGTGGTAAAAATTTGACAGCTTTTCCTCTAAGATTAGGAACAAGACCAGGATACCTATTCATACCACTCCTCTTCAACATAGTACAGGAAGCCTAGTGAGAATAATTAGGCAAGAAAAAGAAATAAATGTCATCTAAATTAGACGGGGAAATATGAGATTGTCATTATTTGCAGATGATATGGTCTCATGTATAAAAAAAATTCCTAAAGATTCCACCCAAAAGTGCAAGAATTGATAAACTAATTAACTGAACTTGTAGGATGCAAAATCAGCATAGAGACATCCTTCATACACAAACAAAGAAACATCTGAAAAGGAAATAAAGATAACTATCTCATTCACAATAGCATCACAACAAAACAAAATACTTAGGAGTAAACTTAACTCTTAAAGACTTGAAAAATCTGTACTCTAAAAATTATGACTGTCATGCATGAAATTGAAGAAGACACAAGAAAATGCAAATATACCCTGTTTTCAGGGATTGCAGGAATTAGTATTGCTAAAGTATTCATATGACCGCAAATCATCATTCAATGCAATCCTCATCAAACTGATGGCATTTCTCACACAGAGAGAAAAACAATCCTAACATTTGTGTGGAACTGGAAAAGTTCTCAGCCTCTGAGAACAAAGACCAAAGCTGGAGGCATCACACTGTCTGATTTCAAACAAACTGTAAAGCTAAAGTAATCAGAGCAGTATAGTACTGGCATAAAAACAGACATGTAGACCAAATAGAACTGAATTGAATCAAGATCCCAGAAATAAACCCAACATACCTCTGTACATAGTCCACTACTCTTCGGCAAGGCAGCCAAGAATTCCCAACAGGGAAAGAATAGTCTGTTCAATAAATGGTGTTGTGAAGCTGGATAATCACATAAAGAATGAAACTGTCACCCTATCTTATATCACTCATAAAATTAATTAAAGATGGATTAAAGACTTATACATAAGAAGCACAGAAATTGGAAAATTCCTAGAAGAAAACTTAAGGAAAAATCCCTTTGATACAGGTTTTTGGAATGATTTTTTGGTTATGATACCAAAAGCACAATTGAAAGAAGCAAAAATAAATAAATGGGAATACATAAAATGAAAAAGTTTCTGCACAGCAAAAGAAATAATAGACAAAATGAAAAGGCTATCTATGGAATGGGAGAAAATATCTGTCTGTCATATATCCAATAAGAAGTTAATATCCAAAATATATAAAAAAAAACTCCTATAACTCAATGGAAAATAACCAAACCATCTGATTTAAAGATTGGAAGAGGAACTGAAGGGCATTTTCCCAAAGAAGACACACTAATGGCCGACAACTGCATGAAAGGACGCTTAACTTCACTGAAAGTGCAAATCAACATTACAATGAGTTATCACCTCACACCTCTTACAATGGATAGCATCAAAAAGACAGGGTAAACAAGTGTTGGTGAGGATATGGAGAAAAAAAAAACTCTTGTGTACTGTTGGTGGGAATATACATTGACAGAGTCATTATGGAAAACAGTATGAAGTTTCCTCAAAAAACTCAAAATGGAACTACCATACAACTCAGCAATCCCATATCTGGGTATATCCCCAAAGGAAATGAAAACAGGGGCATCTGGGTGGCTCAGTTGGTTGAGGAAATGAAAACGGGATCTCAGAGAAATATCTGCACTTCCAAACTCCTTTCAGCAGTATTCACAATAGCCAAGAAAACAGTCTAAGTGTCTGTCATCCATCCATGGATGAATGGATAAAGAAGATGTGGTGTGTATGTGTGTGTGTGTGTGTGTGTGTGTGTGTGTATGTATATATATATATATATGGATGGCATCATTACCTTTGTCAATAGTATTTAGTCATGAAAAAGAAGGAAATCCTGCCATTTGCAATAGCATGGATGAAACTCAAGGGCATTATGTTCAGTGAAATAAGTTAGACACAAGAAAGACAAATATTGTATAATACCACTTATATGTGGAGTCTTAAAGTCTGAACCCAGTATAGGGTAATGTTCACTAGGATCTGGGATTGGAGGGAATAGGGAGATATGGCTCAAAGGGTACATGCTTCAAGTTATAAGATTAACAAGTTCTGGGGATCTAAAATACAGCACGGTGATTACAATTAATACTGTAATATATATGTGAAAGTCGCTAAGAAACTAGAATGGTGGTTTTACATGACTTCATCTACATGGGCTTCCTCTTCCTCAAAATCGCAGTTACTTTTGAGTGTTCAACTTGCCCACAGAGAGAGCAAAAATAGGCATTTATTATTCCTCTACTTCCTAAGATATCTTCTATGCGGATCATACCCTTCAAATGGTAATGACTAGATACAATTAATTTGCATCTCTTAACCCTTCAAAGGTTTGGAAAATTGATTTACCTTAAATAATCACAAGTTTTTCAAACTCATTAAAATTCTAGCAACTTTTTAGTAGGAAGACTTTATCCTTATCCAAGACTTTGTATAACCACAGCAAATACTTTTCCTACATAGCAATACATATAGTGCTCCATCAAATATTTAGCAGTGCTCTGTCTAAATCTCATGGTTTTGGCCAATATTCTATAGAGAACAGAAAATAAGCAAGACTAGCTGATTTAAAGCTCTCTAGAGTCTAGAGACTGTCTTGCAAACCCTCAGGTATAATATTTATTCCCTTGCCCATCATGATTTACTCAATAATTTATTGAGTAAATTTACTGACACTTGAACTGTCAGTTCTAAATCAAAGAACATTTTTGAGATGGTAACACAATCCTGTAGAGGACTACTAAATCTCTCCCTTAAGCATACTTGAACTTTCCAATACTCCTTGGGGAAGACTCAAGAGGTAGCACCATGGTATGCAAGCTACTTATGTGAAAACATTATGATTTTTGCTAATTGGACCATTAAAATATAAGTTTTGATAAAACTTGAACTCTTCTTTGAATAGGCTCAAATGTGAGAACCAGAACTGAAAACAGTCTCACATTATACTCTGTAGAACTAAACACATCAGCTGATTCAGCCAGGCAATAAACTTGTTTTGGTTCATCAGATATGACTGATTTGTTAGGTCAAGCCAAACGGATATGAACCATCTAAACACTAATTGGACTGAGGA
Source organism: Crocuta crocuta (assembly GCF_008692635.1). Classification (NCBI taxonomy): domain Eukaryota; kingdom Metazoa; phylum Chordata; class Mammalia; order Carnivora; family Hyaenidae; genus Crocuta; species Crocuta crocuta. The sequence goes on along the minus strand of NW_027529641.1, from coordinate 3,574,314 downwards.
TCAAATTAAAAAAAAATATTGACATTTCTGGACAAAGTCAGTGGCATTAAAGAGTTAAAAGGAAACTGTAATTCTGTTTCCAAGAAGAAGCCAATAGGATTTGATGTTAGATAGGCGTGGAATACCGGGGAGAGGAAGGAATTGGGGGTGACATCACTACCTTTGTCATTCTCCTCAAACTGATAGCACCTTTGCTAGGCTTCTGCGGTACACTTCCTTTCTGGTCAGATCAGCTTCTCTGGTCAGAATATAAGCTACTATAATTTGAGGAAGAAGAAGGAGAGGAGTCAAACATTATAAACCCGTGCTTATTCTTTTCAACATCAAGTTCCCTTTGAAACTTAGGAAAGCCATGCTCAGGGTTGAAAAGCATAGGTGCTGACAACTATTTCTAAATTGAAAATAATTGGATGCTTGTGTGTCAAAGCACTGAGGCACATAAAGCCCAGTATCTGAACATCAATGGAAAGGCAAGTGGGTCAGAAGATAACCTATATCTCCTGTGTCCCTCTATATATCCACCTTCTAAAGGCTCCTTTTGGAGTTCATGGTGTTCTCTCATAACCCAATGAAGTCAAAGCCTCTTATTATAGTATGTTAATAGTGCTGGACAATTCAGCTAAGACCCTAACATGGAAAGGAGTCATCTATAAAGGCTTGAGAGAATGTGAAAATCTAAAAAACCTTGGCAAATCCGTGCACTAAAAAGAAAATATTTGAAAATATTCCTAAACCAAGCATCAGAGTGTAAGGAACTTTTCTGAGCTTATAAGAAGGTGAAAACAATAACTGGAAAATCACCAATCAGTCACTTTGATATAGTCACTATATTACAAATTTGTGCATGTAATTCTCACAGAATAATAATAAATAATAATAATAATAAAACCTGCTAAATCTTACCCACGTTTTATTCCCCCAAAAGATACTGAAACAAGAGACACACCATTTCTTGACACGGAGTTTGCTTATTTATTTTGGCTGCAGTTTAGTATTCTGACTTAAGAAATACCTCAAGAGATGAATATATTTTATATTAAATGTTTTCAATTTCATTGCAGCCTTTTAATGACACAAAAGTCTGGTGTGAAACATTACAGATCCTGGGCACTGAAAGATGACCCCAGACTTCATATTGATAATAACCAACTTCTTTTTTTTTCAAAATTTTATTTAAGTTCTAGTTAGTTAACATATGGTGCAGTATTGGTTTTGGGAATAGAATTCAGTGATTCATCACTTGCATACAACACCTGGTGCTCATCATAAATTTAGCCCAATCCCCACCCACCTCCTTCCATCAACCCTCAGTTTGTTCTCTATCTTTAGGAGTCTCTCATGGTTCTTTCCTTCTCTCTTTATTCTCCCTCCCATATGTTCATCTGTTTCGTTTCTTAAATTCCACATATGAGTGAAATCATATGGTATTTGTTTTCTCTGACTTATTTTGCTTAGCATAATACACTCTAGCTCCATCCACATCATTACCAATGGCCAGATCTCATTATTTATGATGGCTGAGTAATATTCCGTTATATATACCACATCTTTATCCATTCATCTGTCGATGGACATTTTGGCTATTGTTGATAATGCTGCTATAAACATATAAACATTGGGGTGCATGTACCTCTTTGAATCTGTATTTTATATACTTGGGATAAATACCTATAGTGAAATTGTTGGATTGTAGGGTAATTGTATTTTTAACTTTTTGAGAAATGTCCATAATGTTCTTCAGAGTGGCTGTACCAGTTTACATTCCCACCGAAGTGCAAGAGGGTTCCCCTTTCTCTGTATCCTTGTCAACACCTGTTGTTTCTTGTGTTGTTAATTTTAGCCATTCTGATAGGGGTAAGGTGATATCTCACTGTGGTTTTGATTTGTATTTTCCTGATGATGAGTGATGCTGAGCATCTTTTAGTGTGTCTGTTAGCCATCCTGATGTCTTTGGAAAAGTGTCTATTCATGTCTTCTGCCCATTTCTTAACTGGGTTACCTGGTTTTTGGGTATTGAGTGCTAAGTTCTTAATAGATTTTGGATGCTAACCCTTTATCTGATATGTCATTTGCAAATATCTTTTCCCATTTTATATAACCAACTTCTTTTTTTTTAAGTTTTTTTTTTTTTTACTTATTTTGAGACAGAGACAGTGCAAATTGGGGAGGGACACGGTGGGGGGGAGAGAAAGAAGAGGGAAGAGAGAGAGAGAACCCTAAGCAAGCTCTGTACTGCCAGCACAGAGCCTGATGTGGGGCTTGAGCCCACAAACCGTGAGATCATGACCTGATCCAAAGCTGGATGCTTAACGGGCTGAACCACCCAGGTGCTCTGGATAAACCAACTTCTAACAGAGTTCTGAGAGACAGTGCTATAGCATCTTCTATAGCAGAGAATGGCTTAAATTCAGTGAACTTGGTCAAAATCTAGCTTTTCCAATTCTAGTTTTACGAATTCAGGAAAGATATTTAACCTGAGTGTCAGTTCCCTTCTTCCTAAAACGGGGATTACAATAGCTGTTTTATGATTTGCCGTGGTCATCAATTCCAATACCCATTTAAAGCAATATTAAATGCTCAGTATACACTCATGTAGTTTTCTCTCCTACCATTCTTCTCTTATCTCCAACATTAAAGTGGAAGTTACTAAAAAACCCAAAATAACAGTAGCTTAAACCAGACAGAAGTTTATTTTCCTCTTCTGAAAATGTAGATAACCAGGAGCTACCATGATGGTTCTGTGATCACCAGCTCATGGTTCAATAGAGCTCTCCAATTTCTCTGTCACAGAAATATCACAGGGGCACGGTTGGGGGGGTGACAGCATGTCTTTGCTTGCTGGGACACTTCTTAGAATTCAGGCTCAGTACATCTATTGCTGGGTGAACCAGGAAGACCTGGGCCCCGAGTTCTCAACCCAGCTCCTCCCAAAGATGCTGCTAGAGTCTCTTGGTCTCCTCATGAGAAAGAATCCAAGGATTGACACCACAGTGGGTGAACAACACAGGCGGGAAAGTATATTAAAGCAAAACCACACTCTCCAGATGTGAGAACAGGTGAGTTGAAGAAGCAGAAATAGCGCCTTGTCCGAGGGGTTCAAGTTCCCATCTTTTATGTGCAGTTGTTAAAAAGGGGGTGGAATATTCATTATTTGGGATGGGGATTGCTTTGGAAGCAAGGTTTCAGGTCTTTTCTTCTTCACTTGGCCAGGGGTTTCCTCCTACTTGGTCGACCATCTAGGGCCTGTCTGGTTTGATCTGGCTTCTTGTGGTTCTATTGCCGAGTGCAGCCAGGACTGGCCTTTGACTTTGCTGATAGCTGCCCGTGCCTTCTTCTTTGCTGGCTTCCAGGCCCCCTGTGAGAACTTCACTAACTTCCTTTACCACACTCACTTTAATCTCACTGGGCAGGACTTTTTGGTGACAAGGCTACAGCGATGCCTAATTTTAGGTGTCAACTTGATGGGGTCACGACGTGTCCAGATATTTGATCACACATTATTTCTGGATGTGTTTTGAGGGTGTTTCAGAATAACGTTAGCGTTTGAATGGGTAGACCGAGTAAAACAAATTGCCTTCCAGTGTGGATGGGCCTCCTTCAAACCACTTGAGGGCTTGAGTAGCACAGAATATTGGAGGTAGGAAGAATTTCTCTCTCTCTCTGACTACGAAGCTGGCATATAGGCCTTTTGCTGCCCTGGGACTGACGTACTCCATTAGCTCCCGAGTTGTCAGGCTGTAAATCCACCACCAGCTGGGTCTTTAGTTTGTGGGCAGCAGATTGTGAGACTTCTCAGCCTCCATAATTGTGTGAGCCAAGTCCTTATAATGAATCTGTTTATATACATATATATCTCCTTTTTATATATAAATGTATCTAGAATTGGGAAGTGTAGTCTTTATGCATGTGGTCATATGCTCAGCTGGAAACAGGTTTTTTGTTGTTTTTTTTTTAACAGTGTCATTTTAATCATTATGGAAGCATGGAGTGTAGAAAAGATGAAAAACTCTAAGACTCTAATATGCTTCCCTTCTACCTTCTGCTATCATCACCTGAAAGGAGCCAAATATTTCCGTGGAAGTGTAACAAATTGTCATTGCAAAGAGAAGTATGGCTGTATCTTTATAACACCAAAAATCCTCTTTGATCGATGGACTACTTTAACTGAAAGTTTGAATGTCTCAGTTGATTTGACATTGTATAGGATGAGACCAAATGGAATTATATAACTTTATTAATAATCTACATAGAAGATGGTCTTATTTATGTTTATATTAGGCACAACAGCAGAGAAATTTAGAAAGTAGTGAAAAGGCGTTACTGGGTGGCTCAGTCAGTTGATCGTCTGACTTCGGCTCAAGTCATGATCTCACAGTTCTGGGGTTCGAGCCCCGTGTCAGGCTCTGTGCTGACAGCTCAGAGCTTGGAGCCTGCTTCAGACTCTGTGTCTCCCTCTCTCTCTGCCCCTTCCCTGCTTACTCTTTCTCTCCCTGTCTCTCTTTTGCTCTCTGAAAAATGAATAGCATTAAAAATTAAAAATAAAAGACAATAGTGAAGAAAAATCAGTATAATTTCATAGCTAGAGACAGCAAGTTTGTAGTACTACTAGAAAGCTTAACTTTTAGGAGAATGAATTGAGATCTTCAATTGAAAAATTATTTTTTCATGTATTTCCTCCAAAAAAAAAAAAAGCTGTGTCTTTGCACTAAGAATCCAATTAACAGATGAAAACCACCAGCTAAATCAGTTTTCTGCTTTCATATGGGGAGACTTGGCTGGATAATCAGTTTAATTGTACATAAATGGGCCTGTAGGGAAGTAAAAATAAATTTGGCAGAAATATGTTTTACTCTGGGGTTTGGGAATGTGAGTTAGAGGAGCTATGTTGGTTTGAAATGAAATTGCACATAGTTATGTCTGTAGATGTAACAGATTTCCGCGTAGCTGGAGAGTTTGAGATTTCATATTCTTCGACCGTGCTGTGCCTGGGCTTCGACTCTCTGGCTTGGACCTGATCAGACCTGGAGACAGGAGGGAGTTCTAGGTCAGATCTTCCCCCGAGGAACCTGGCCTTCAGGACTTCGCTGTGAAATAAGAGAGTAAACAATTTCAATAAGGCTCTTTCTAGCTCTAGGATTCTCTGCCCTGGCGACTTCATGTGTTGAATTTTCTGACAATTTACGCAATGTTTGGTGTAGGCTAGAAGCATTTTGTCTAAGGTGACACAAAGTGCTGTGACATCTCTGCTTGGTGCAATCCTTCTAACGTTAGAAAATCTTTGCCTGTTGCTGGTGCAGTGTTACTTTGAATTTGTACGATTTCCCACTGCTGCCGTTTAAATAACAGGGGGTTCAAGTGATTTGCAAACTGTCAGAAAAAAATGACCTCAGACACCCCCATCATTTTCAGTGACTGTAGATACGCCCGTAGGCTAAAGCCCCAGCAGAATTTTAAATAAAGCAGGATGAATCCACAGTTAAGGCAGCATCGGCTCATTCAAGTCCCCAGAGGCAAGCATCACATTCCCTGCAAAGGGACACTCAAGTGCTGGCCATGTTCTAAGGAGAAAAATATATTACAACATACACTTTAAATTTCCATTATTAATATCCTATCCTAAAACTCTGAAGGGTACTTCCCTTCTCTTACCCCCAAATATATTGAGGATATTTTTCATGCACTTACAACAATTTATTATTTTAATAGTTTTTTTCTTTTTAAAATCTGACATTTCTACCAGAATTTTATCTCTCTCTCTCTCTCTTTTGTTTTTAATGGTTTATTTATTTCTGAGAGAGAGAGACACAGCATGAGCAGGGGAAGGTCAGAGAGAGAGAGGGAGACACAATCAGAAGCAGCTCCAGGCTCTGAGCTAGCTGTGAGCACAGAGCCCGATGTGGGGCTCGAACCCACAAACCGTGAGATCGTGACCTGAGCCGAAGTTGGATGCTTAACCGACTGAGCCACCCAGGCACCCCCAGAACTTTATCTCTTTAAAGGCAGTTGGGGGAGGGGCGCCTGAGTGGCTCAGTCAGTTAAGTGTTGAGGTCTTGATTTCAGCTCAGGTCATGATCTCATAATTCATGGGATCCATCCCTGTGTTGATCTCTGAGTTTAGTGCAGAACCTGCTTAGGGTTCTCTTCCTCCCTCTCCCTTTCTGCCCTTCTCCTATGCGTGTGCACACTTTCTCTCTCTCTCTCTCTTTTTCTCAAAGGAAATAAATAATATTTTATTTTTTTAAAAGGGCAGTGGGGGGCGCCTGGGTGGCTCAATCGGTTAAGCGTCCAAACTCGGCTCAGGTCATGATCTTAGGGTTCATGGGTTCGAACCCCGCGTGGGGCTCTGTGCTGACAGCTCAGAGCCTGGAGCCTGTTTCAAATTCTGTGTCTCCCTCTCTCTCTGATCCTCTCTTGCTCACGCTGTCTCTCTCTCTCTCAGAAATAAATAAAACATTAATTTTTTTTAAAAAATAAAAGGGAAGTGGGGAACAAGACTACTTATTTGACATTGTTTTCCCTGGTGCCTTATAGAGGTGTCCGGCCCATAACTAATACTCAATAAATATAAGCAGAATTGGCGCCCCTGGGTGGCTCTTCCAGTTAAGCATCCAACTCTTGATATCAGCTCAGGTCATGACCTCTAGTCTGTGAGCTGGAGCTCAGGAGCCTGCTTCTGATTCTCTCTCTTCTCTCTCTGCCTGTCCCCCTCTTGAGAACATGCTCATGCTCTCTCTCTTTCTCTCTCACAATAAATAAGCATTTAAAATTTAAAATAAGTGAATAAAAAATAAATAAATAAATTTTAAAAGGTTGAATGAATGAATCAATCAATAAATCAAAATGTAGAGGAAAGGTCTTATGTAGGAAGTGAAGAAAGTAGCATGGTGTGGGTTAATAATTAACCTATGGTATAGGTACCACTGTATTATACTAACATAGCCATGACTTTCTCCCAAGTTGGGCAAATTTCCATCCACCATTAAATAAATTCTCTTCTTTAATTTGATTTCAGGGCACATCGTTTTTCTCTCTGTAATATACTGTTTACTGTGCTATATAGATTTTTCTAGATGCATGTAAATGTACTCAAGATGGCTCATTTTATTATCAATTTCCCCAACTGCTGGCTCTCTAATCATTAACTAATTGTCTCTGTGCTCTATTGACAACGTAGCCACCTTCTTGCTAATTTTTGCTGACACAATGGAGGCCCCCAAGAACTGAGCTAACCTCTGGCTGGTCTCTCAAGAGTCACAAGTAGGAAGACGATCGACTGAGCTGGCCTTTGTGTTCAGGAAAACCTCATCAGCGTTCTGAGTGATTTGTCTAATGAGCCATCATTAATTGACAATAGGCAGGTGGATGAAGAAGTTTCTATACTACGACTGTGATTTTTCTAAAATGGATCAGGGCTTAGAAAAACGGAAGCATGTGAGAGTGGAATGAAATGGAATGAACGATGGGCTGCAGATTAATTTTGGGGCTAAGGTAGGGAACTGAGGCAGTGTCCTCAAATTTCTGATCATGTGTGCGGTTGATATGAGATGGAAATGTACATGGTAAGGAACACCCTAGAAAACAACCACCCTAGAAAACTCTAGTACATGAGTACTTCACCATTATGACTTGTGAGGTGGCAGTAACAGAATTAGGGATATGGATATTTGCTTATGTTCTTAAAAAATAACTAGCAGGGACAAGAAAGAGAGATGGCTGTGAAGTGATCGGAAGGAGCTGGCATTCAATTTGAATATGATATGGCTATATTATACTTACACTTGTATGTCACCCAGCAGTAACATTCATTCATCCAACCAGTAGATATTGAGTGCCTGTTATATGCCAGAGGCTGTTCTGGTATAAGTGCATATTTGGGCTGTTGTATCAGTTAAGAATAGAGATACAAATATGTCTGCCCACGAGGAGCTTACCTTCTAATGGTGAGAGAGAAACAATAAACACGAAAGATAATACATGAGTCCAACATATGATGTTACAAGGTTATAAGGAAGTGAGGAGTTCATGGTGGAGGGGCGTGGCACATTGAAATGCGGTGGTTAAGGTAGTTAGGACCAGCCCCATGGAAACTCAAAGAAGTGGAAGAAGTTGTCCAGCTGGAAAACAAGCATGGCGGGCAAGGAAGGAACAGGCATAGGAAGTTCATACGGGGATGGACTTTGTGGATTGGAAGAAGCTGGTAGCAGCGGTGAGGCTGGAGTGAAGGAGGTAAAAGAATCTGGAAAAGGGGGAAAGTTCAGCAAGGTGGGAGTGGCCGGGGATGAAGGACTAGAGCAGATTAGAGTCTTTTGGATCCTAACAACTTCAGCTTTTGGTAGTAGAGGAGCTACAAATCATGATACTGAATTTTAACCTAATTGATTTAAGATGTGAAGGAATAACGCTTGCTGCTATGTGAGGAGTAGAGGACATACGAACATATGCATATATTTTTTAATTATTAACAAGTCAGTGAATTAGATGTGCATGGCATATTTACTACCTGGGAATTTTCACTATGTTAGAATTCTTGCTATTCCTTGTATTGTTCTCAGGGAAGTTTGGCAGAAGTGTTTCGGTTGGTTTTAAGGAAAGCTCATTGCCTTCCTCAAGTGAACATGTCAAGGAAACAGTAAGGAAGGGAAACTCACCTTGAAAGATTACACTAAAAAAACAGCTGAATTGTGCAGATCTAGTGTGATAATGCCATGGATTTGTGGGAGAACCATGGGAAAATGAGCACCCCATTTTGGCTGAGCTCATACTGTGACCAGTTGCCAAAAAGAAATACAGAGTATATCATCTAATATCCAAACAAGAAATAAACTTGGTGTACAAATGAATCTAACAAAATTTCTCTGTCTTTCTCTGTCTGGTTTACCAAGGGACTGAAGTGGGAGCAGTAATATAATCATGCTCTTTGGGACTCCACAAGGCTGATTCTCATTTTGTATCCTCAGAAAATATAGAGAATAATCAGGAAGTATGTAAAAACTCATTAGTTTGGCTACCAAGCAAAAATTCTTTAATAATGTATTTCATGTTTTCTTCCAGATATTTTTTAATAGTTGGTCTTAATGTTATTGAAAATTTCTTTTATTTCTGAGAGAGAGAGAGACAGCGTGAGCAGGGGAGGGACAGAGACAGAGAATCTGAAGCAGGCTCCAGGCTCTGAGCTAGCTGTCAGCACAGAGCCCGATGTGGGGCTTGAACCCATGAACTGTGAGATCATGACCTGGGCTGAAGTTGGACACTTAACTGACTGAGCCACCCAGGCGCCCTGTACCCCACCATCTTTAAACATTTGCTAATGTTAGGCAAAACAAACACCAAATAAATCATCCGATTCTTACTTTATTTTTATTTCTTTCATTAATGATAATGAGTAATTTTTGGGTTTTGTGCCATTTTGTGGATTGTGTTTTTATATTCTTGGCTTTTTATCTTATGAAGGGGTGAGGTGGGAAGAACACTGATTGTTTTTCTTCCTATTCATTTGTGTGAGCTTTTTATATGTAAGTGAAATTTGGGATTATTCTTATTCTTACTATTTTATTTTGAGAGAGAGAAAAAATGGAGGAGGAGCAGAGAGAGAGAGAGGGAGACAGAGAAGCCCAAGCAGGCTCTCTGCTGTCAGCACAGAGTCTAACACAGGGCTCTACCCCATGACCATGAGATCATGACCTGAGCCCACATCAAAAGTCTGATGTCTTAGTTGGTTAACTAAGCCACTCAGGTGCTCACTCATTTCAAAATATGAAGTTTATATTTAAAACATTTCTACTCTATTCAATGAAGGTGAATTACTTTTTCTTCTCTCTTTAGAGACTTTGCTTGTAAGGGGTTTTAAAGGTTAGCCCTCAACATTGTCTGTTAAATTGCATTTATTATACCTTACACTGGTGTGATGAATATAGATGTAAAATTATACACCAGGTCTAGTGTCACTTACCATAGTCAGTGCTACTAAAACAGCAGATCAGAGACTGTAACATATCAACGTTGTGACGGAAAAAAAATAATAGAGAAAAAAAATTAAAATTACACACAGCTTGGCCATGTGAGGCCTGGGCCAGAGAGGAGTTCTTACTAATACTCCTATGTTCTTGGAAACTGTTATTTTGTTTTATTACGTATTCTGCACTATTGATCTGGTTTAAAGAATTTTAATTTTTTTTTTTTGCTTATTTAATTTTGAAGGAGAAAGAGAGAGACAGAGGATGAGTGGGAAATGGGCAGAAAGAGAGAGAGGGAGACACAGAATCTGAAGCAGGCTCCAGGCTCCAAGGGGTCAGCACAGAGCCCGACTTGGGGCTCAAACCCACAAACCGCGAGATCATGACCTGAGCTGAAGTCGGTTGCTTAACCTACTGAGCCACCCAGGCGCCCCAAGAAAAATTTTAAAGCAGTAAAACAGCAACCAAATTTACATGAAATCAATTTTATTATACTATGAGATTTAGTAGGTTTTGACCATATTTGAGGAAACAATGAAAAGGCTAGACTCACTGTGCAGATTTAGTTTTTTCCCTGCCTAATCTGTTCCTTTCCTAACTGAACCTGCGCTTGTACTATCACATTAGGATTCCCAAATGTTTAACTCTCCCTTGTAGGGGTGAATAAGCGATTTGTGACTTGCCATCCCCCACCCCCTTCAGGCAAAATCCCCCATGTCATCAGGATTTCTATCCCCTGGCTTTAAAGAGAGAAGTGAGTCTGATCAGCAATCCTTGGGGTTTCGGAAGAGGGTTTGGGCTCCTAGACCTCCTTGACTCCTCAGTGGTGCCCGGATGTGGGAGAAGTGGGCCAATCCTGGAAGCTGCTGCTTCTGAACAGCCAGGATCCAGATAACCCACAAGCGATCATTTGGTTCTGTTGTTTGCATTTGAGTCATTGCTTTCACCTTGGCCAAATTATTCAGTATCCTTACTTAGCAAAGAAAGAATAAGAATAACTACCCTTCAATGGCTTTGTGAAGAGTGAATAAGGTAACATGTGCAAAGCACTGTGAAGAGGGACCAGGGTAAGAATTCAGTCACTGCCATTGTCCTATTAAGATAATTGTTACTGTTACTGTTATCTTAAGTGTGATTTTGTGTTAAATATGACTTCATCTTTTCTCACTGACTCAGTGTGCCCAATTACTCAAAGATTTGGATTCAGTTCATCTGAGCTATCAATCAATAGGACACCATTAGGTAATTTACAATACAGTTCTAATTTATGCTGTCTTTCTGGAGTCCCAATACCCACTTATTAATATATACAATCCTTTTGGAATTTAGCATTATTTACATTTATTACTACTGAATTAAGTGTCTGAATGGGAAAGACAGCTTCTATAGGAGAAAGAGTGTGTTATTTCCATAACAATTCTAGTAACCTCTCCATGACTGAATAGCTACTATAAATGTTGTGAAGTTTTAAATAACCCTTTTTGGGGATAAACATGATAAATAACTGGAATTCAGATTCATAATCTATTTCCAGTCAAGAGTCGGTATATTTAATTGAAAGAGAGTAAATGAGCAAGAATGGATCTACCAATTAATGAAATCTTCTGAAATTCAAGGTTAACAAAATTACCAAAGAGAACAACAGATCAATTGTTGACATGATGTTATTGCCGGTTGCTGTAAATGGAAATTGAATCTATGTCTGAACAACGTTTTTCAGCACAAACTTTGACATTTCGACAAAGGGCTATTAGTAATTGTTCCTATTTTTCCTATTAATTACATAGTTTTTATTTACTGTTCAAGAGCCCGAATCAGTTTCTGGTCCTTATACACAAACCCCACATAAGTGCTATTTTCCTTTCCATCCTGTTGTTTGTAGTTTTGCCAAAAATATGATTTATCTTTCCTCTGACAACTCATTTTTTAATAGTCTGATAACCCTCAGTCACAGTCACGAAGATTTAGTTTTAAAATGTTTACAGTGCAGTATCTTGACCAAAACATTGACGAGGAACTCCCTCTGATGTCCCCTTTGTCGCTATGCTGAGATGACATCTGTTCAGCTCTTTCTCTGGGTTACCATGGAAATAATTTATTATTGTTGTCAAAGATGGACGGTCCACATACATTTTAAATAAGGGTAATGTGGAAACTTTTCATATAAAAACACTGGTTCTGTCACAGTTTCTGAAGCAGACCAAGATGATGCAGTTCAACTGTGGGCACTATTAGCATAATATTTTCATAAATGTTTTCAAGAATATTTTAAAATATGATCCATCTTTTTGAAACTTCCTGGTTTTCTATTACTTCTGTAAACAATCTAATATTGCAAAAAAAGAAAACTGGATTGCACATATTTATATCTTCTTTTCATTATACATTATAAATTAAACCATAATTAAACACACACACACATAATCAAACACGTTTAAATTAGGTAAACAGTCCATTTCTTTTTTAAAAATATCTGCTTACTTAATAGTAAAGTAGTATTACACAGAATACAACCATTTGTCTTCCAAATGGACCAACAAATACGCATATTAAGTGTTGTGTACATTTTCCCCACCCAGAATTTCATGTGTGATCACACGTTTTCTAGGTGCGTTTGACAACTTAAAAAGTTTTATATGTCCTTTTGGGGTCAAACTGACTCCATACTTAAAGAGTCATACTTAAAGCTGTCATTATAATTGTTTTTCAGGTAGACAGAATCTGAATAAGTTGCCAAGTGTGGCAAAACTTAAAACACATGGCGGGGATGAATTTCTTGGCCTTGGGGTTGTCCTGTTTAAATTGTGGACACCAAGTGCTGCAGAGGAAAATGCTATGCTTACTTAGAAAGTTGTTCTCATCTGTAGTAAAAAGTGGACAAAGTCTTCCTTAATGATAGTCCAGTGCCTTCCCCACAATGTAGCTACTGTAATTAACAGAAACTGCACTTAAGGGGCACCTGGGTGACTCAGTGGGTTAAAGCATCTGACTCTCGGTTTTGGCTCAGGTCATGATCTCATGGGTTGATGAGGTTGAGCCCTGCATTGGGCTAGTGAGGAGCTGCTCTCTCTCTCTCTTTCAACCTTTTCTCTCTCTCTCAAAATAAATAAATAAACTAAAAAAAAATCACATTTAAAAACATTACCTTCTTGGGGCACCTGAGTGGCTCAGTTGGATAAGCGTCTGACTTCGGCTCGGGTCATGATCACATGGTGCGTGGGTTCGTGCTCCATGTCAGGCTCTGTGCTGAAACCTAGCTTAGAGCCTGGAGCCTGCTTCAGATTCTGTGTTTCCCTCTCTCACTGATCCTCCTCTGCTCACACTGTCTCTCTCTCTCTCCCAGAAATAAATAAAACATTTAAAAAAATTAAAAGAAAAACATTACCTTCTTGGAAAACTGATAACATTATCAGGATGGCCAATTCAACATGGTTTGCCAGGACTATCCTACTTTTTATTTTTATTTTTTTACATTTATTCATTTTTGAGAGACAGAGAGAGACAGAGTGTGAGTTGGGGAGGTTCAGAGAGAGAGAGAGGGAGACACAGAATCTGAAGCAGGCTCCAGGCTCTGAGCTGTCAGCACAGAGCCTGACGAGGGGCTCAAACCCATAGACCATGAGATCATGACCTGAGCCCGACGTTTAATCGACTGAACCACCCAGGCGCCCCAGGACTGTTCTATTTTTAAAACAGGATTCCTATTCTAGAGACCCCTCAATCCTGGTAAATTAAGAGGACTGGTCACCCACCATGGCAGAGTTGCAAGCTTTATTTTCTATCAGTCTGCCTCTCTATCTGTCTATCATCTATCTATCTCATCTTAACTGTGTATAGGTATGATTGCCTTACGACTTTCTTTTAAAAAAAATAATGGCACATGTGACAACATTATTATTTGTGCTGTGCTTCAATCAAGACTGCTTGTTTGGATAGAGACACCATTAAAAAGCAACTGTGAATTTAGTTTGCTTCGTTTTAGAGTTCGGGGCAGGCAATCGCGGTGGCCAGCCTGAAGAGGAAATGCACAGTGGAGTGTGCATGTGGCTTGAAGCCAGCCTGCTCTCTCTCTGCCCTGGGAACCCTGTAGGTGGAGCCCTGTGCTAATTCCTAGGGTCTCTCCACACAGATTGACTTTCTTTGGGTTGATGATGATTGATTATGGTGGTTTCTTCATTACTTTAAACCTAATCAGTGCTTGGAGTAATTTGAGTAATGATTGCTCATTATTGGCAATTGTGAAGTTTGAGTCTTTCTTTGTTTTGCTTCACAAGGCAGCCAGTCGGGAAATATGGGGAGGCATCCTGGTTCACACGCATTTTCAAAAAGAGTGGGAATAAATGATTCACCGAGCGCAGTGATAGACAGGAAGTCCTGGAGGTTTTGCAGAAGTTATATTACAGATTTTGTTGGCAGGGAACAGTGAGTTCCCACTAGATCAAATGCGATCATCAAAGAGACAGTTCTTACTGGATTTGAAAGCCGTTCAGCCTTTTACTGAAATTCTCGGGTTCAATAAATCATGCTATTTCATATAATATTGTTATACCACTCTGTCTTATAAATGAAGATCTATGATTCTCCCACCAATTTGCTATTGTTAAAAAAAGATAATTAATGATTCCAGCATATAAACTAATGCCGTTTTACATTACAACTTATTAGAAGGTGCATTTTTAAGGTGCTTTTCCCACTTCCCTCAGTTAAATCAAGTTTAAAAGTAAGTTTGCTTGTACTGGTTGATTGATTTACAGCCTTAAAATGGGCTACACAAGGGGGAGACATTTTAGGCTATTCAGCAAATAAATAATTAGCAAAGTCATTAGATACCTGAGAATATTTCACATGGTGGGTATATTAAATTACATCCCAATACTGTTTAAAGACCCAGGAATTCACAAAAGAACACTTTTTTTTTTTTTTGAGAGAGAGAGAGACAGAGGGAAAGAGAGAGAATCTCAAGCAGTCTCCACACTGTCAGCGTGGGGTTCGTCAATGTGGGGCTCAAACTCGCAAACCATGAGATCACGACTGGAGCCGAAACCAAGAGTCAGATGCTCAGCTGACTGAGCCACCCAGGCGCCCCACAAGAACACAATTTTAAGAGACTGCATTTATAATCTAAAAGCGCAGATAACATTTCCTGTTTAGTGTGTATGTGTATAACGAGGCTAATCTTGTGACAGTTACAAAGGCATTTATAGTTTGCATCACCATACATCAAGCTATTATCCGTTAGATACATGTCTAATACGATTCTTGTACTTAAGGCATTTTGTTTTCATGTCCAAGATCTACATTAAGGAAAGTTTCAAAATTTCTTTAAAGATATAAAGCATATATATAATTTGACTTTATTTGTCAGGAACACTTAACATGAGACCCTCTCAACAAATTTTCAAGTGTCCAAGTACTTTATTGTTGAGACCAGAGATACAATGTTGTCCATCAGGGCTCCAGGGCTGAGCCATCTTGCTTAACTGAAATTTTAGATAAAATATTTAACTGCCCATTACATAGGACAGTCATAAAGATGGCAGTTAAGTGTAACCTGATCTCTATTAAAAATGTCAGAATTGGAGCGCCTGGGTGGCTCAGGTGGTTGAGCAGCTGACTTCGACTCAGGTCATGATCTTACGGCTCATGGGTTCGAGCCCCACGTTGGGCTTTGTGCTGACAGCTGAGAGCCTGCTTTCAGATCCTCTGTCTCCCTTCTTCTCTCTGTCCCTTCCGCACTCGCACTCTGTGTCTCTGTCTCTCAAAAATAAAATAAAAAACTTAAAAAAAGAAATTTAAAAATTGTCAACTTTTTTCTAATGATAGATTTGTGTAAATTTTATGTTAAAGATACACAAGCAAAACAAAAAAAAAAGAAAGAGGGATGCCTTCTTAGGCTTCAAAACACATTATAAGCCCCTTGTAAATAAAGCAGTATGAAAGTGCTATACTAATATAGTACTATACTAATATAGAAAATTAAGACAGAAATAGCTGCATATGGGAATTATTGCATAGTAAAGCTTAGGGGAAAAAGAAGGCTTTAAAATTTTTTTTTAAATTTTTAAAAATTTTTTATTTATTATTGAGACGGAGAGAAACAGAGCATGAGTGGGGGAGGGGCAGAAAGAGAGGGAGACACGGAATCCAAAACAGGCTCCAGGCTCTGAGCTGTCAGCACAGAGCACGATGCGGGGCTCGAACCCATAAACTGCGAGATCATGACCTGAGCCGAAATTGGATGCTTAACCGACTGAGCCACCCAGGTGCCCCCAAAAGCAGACTTTTAGTAAGATTTCTTGGAATATTTGGAGTACCTTTTGAATTATATTTATTCCTCAGAATTATGCCAGGATAAATTCTCTATGAATAATGTACTAGAGGAAATCCTGGTAAATTACTTTATAAGCTGGAAGAGGGAGAAATTTTTATAACTGACTTTAAATCCTGAATAATGAGGAAAATATATTGATAAATTTTATTTTTAATATGTATATATGCTTCTACATACACACAAATGTGTATATAATGTCTATTAAATACTATACAGTATGTATTATATAATATAACGTATATATTATATGCATAAACATATCAGTAATATATATTATATATATATACACTGTAAAACATGCCATAAGTAATGTAAAAAGACAAATAACAGGGGAAATTAACAATTTATATCTCACGTAGAGTTCATTTCCCTGTAAATGACTCCTAAAACTGAAGAGAAAGTGACTAATTATTCATAAAAATGGACTAGAAATATAAAGAGAAAGTTTACAGAAGAAGAAATTCAAGTCATCCTTACCAAATGAGAAGAAACCAAAATTAAATGTAAACTAAATCTATCTCAAGATCTTATTTTTCACCGCTGAGACAGGCCAAAATTCAGAAGTTTGACGTATGTTCTGCTTAAGAGACTCTGGGTAAATGGTTGCTGTCCTCCTTTGAGGGTGGTACTGTAAGATACATTGCCCAAAGGGAAAATGCTAAGGCGAAGCGTTAAATTCAATGTTTAAAAACTGCGAGGTCATGATCTTGCAGTGAGTGGGAATCTCCGGAAATACTTGCTTAAGCAGGCCTCTACCTCAATTCCTATCAGTGCCTTATAATCTTAAATGTCAGTACAGTCTAGTTCATGTGCTATGGGGTTTTCTGAATTTTCTTGAGCAGTATCGTTGGACTTTTTGAAACCAGAAAACTAAATGAAAAAGTTAAATGTGCTTATTTTTAATAATGAAGTTGAATATTTATCACATGTTTGTTATTTGTATTTCCTCCAATAAAAATTATTTTCAACTGAGGCAGAATTATTCCATTTAAAATTTGTCTACAAGAGACACCTGTGTGGCTCAGTCGATTAAGTAGTTAAGTGTCTGACTTCGGCGCAGGTCATGATCTCCCAGTTCATGGGTTCCAGCCCTATGTTGGGCTCTGTGCCCACAGCTCAGAGTCTGGAGGCTGTTTTGGATTCCGTGTCTCCCTCTATCTCTGCCCCTCTCTGCACATGCTGTTTGTCGCTCTCTCTCTCAAAAATAAACACTAAAAAAATTGAAATAAATAATAAAATGTCCATGATTAGGATTTAAATATATAAGACAAGGCTGATGAACTAGAGTGAGGAATGTCTGAGGAAAGCCAACTTTTTTTAAAAATTATTTTTCAATGTTTATTTTTGAGAGAAAGAGAGACAGAGCGTGAGAGGGAGACACAGAATCCAAAGCAGGCTTCAGGGTCTCTGAGCTGTCACCACAGAGCCCAACACGGGGCTTGAACTCAAGAACAATGAGTTTGTGACCTGAGCCAAAGTAGGATGCTTAACGAACTGAGCCACCCAGGTGCCCTGTGGAAAGCCAGCTTTATAGGCAAAGGCGATGAGCTCCCCAGGGAGAAAAATCAGGGATCCCAAAAGACACGTTGCAGAACATAACCCATCACAGCTTGTCCTCCACTCTCAAGTGCACACAAGTGAATGCAAACACACACACACACACACACTCACATAAGTTACACTAAAAAACCAAAAACTATTACATTCACAGAGAAGATGAAGAACTCTTCCAGGAAGAAAGTGGATAAAGCAGGAGAGAGAGAGAGAGCGCCAGAGAGAGAGAGAGAGGCATTTTTAGAGGGCACCAGAGATCAAGGTCAGGTCAGCATCACTGTGGGCAGATTAAATAGAACAGCTTTGTTGTTGGGATTGAAGCATCAAGGGGCTTAAGGGAAGGATGCATGGAAAAGAAGACCAGAGAACAGCAGTGCTGAAAACAGATGCCTGGGAACATCATAGGTTAAGGGAAAGTCAGCACTTCTGATGTGTGCATGAGTAATTCATGAGAGTGGAGGCAGATGGCATCAGCCAGAGCAAAGAAAAGTGGAAGCTGAAATGGTGATACACTTATCCTTCTTCTATTACTTGAAGACTTCTAGAGATACCAGTGGTCCTGATGACAGCTATTGTTCCACTGGAGGCAGAGGCCCATGGGGCTTCATGTACCTCTACATCGTCCTATTTAAAATATGTACAAATTAATTCATCCACTTATTAGGTTTCATTTGTTTCATCAATCAATATACGTTGTACAGTGATTACTTACCAGGCAGTGTTCTAAATCCCGGTAATGACATACTGATTGATCCACAGGACACAACAGAGATTAGAAACAAGGTCACATATATGAGCAATTGTTTTTTGAGAAAGATGTCAAGGTCATTTAATTGGGAAAAGAATAGTCTTTATTTAATTTTTAAATTTTTTTTTTAATTTTTGAGAAAGAGAGAGAGAGAGCAGGGAAGGGGCAGGGAGAGAGGGAGACACAGAATCCAAAGCAGGCTCCAGGCTCTGAGCTGTCAGCACAGAGCCCAATGCAGGGCTTGAACCCACGAACCACGAGATCATGACCTGAGCCGAAGTCGGATGCTCAACACCTGAGCTACCCAAGTGCCCCAAGAATAGTCTTGTTAATTTTTAGTAATGGTCCTAGAACAACTGGATAACCATCAGGAAGGACAATTAACCTTGACCCTTTCTTCATGCCATATTAAAAACTGAACTCCAAATGGATCATGGACCTAAATTCAAAAGTTCAAACTCTAAAACTTCTAGAAGAAAACTTGAGGCACATGATGCATAGGGCACAAAAGACATAAATCATAAAGATGTGAAAATTACAGTTCTTTCAAATTAAAACTATCTGTGTTTTGAAATATACTATTAAAGAAAGGATGATGTGAGCCACAGACTGATTGGAAGAAAATAATCACAATTCATATAAGTGAGAGTAATACTTCTGTAACTAAATCCAAGGAAACGAACGATCCAAAAAATGAGGAAGATATTGAACAGACACTTCATAAGGTGCCAAAAGAGACACGGAAAGGTGCTCAGCATTGTTAGTCATCAGGTAGCACACAGGAGAACCACAGTGAGACACAACTACATGTGAGCTCAAATGACTAACATTAAAGAGACAGTGTCAAGTGCTGCCGAGAAAATGGAGTGACGAATACACCTACAGCTGTCGCATGGGTATGTAAAATGTGAAGACCACTTTAAGAAAAACAGGCTGGCAGCTTGTGAAGAAAGTGACATGTAAACATATCACATTGCCCACGAATTCCACTCCTACCTATTTATTCGAGAGAAGTAAAATACGTGTGCACGCAAAGACTTGCATATCAACATTCAGTGGAGCCTTTGTTCGTAATACTTGAAAAAATGAAAACAATCCCCATGTCCATCAACACACGGAAAGGTATATATCCAAAAAAATGGAATTATATTCACTAATAAAAAGAACCAAATAACTAATGTGTGGCACATCATGAGAGAATCTCAAATACACGTGCTAAGAGAAAAGAAACTTGGCGCAAAGGAATACATACTGTATGATTCCAATTGCATGATTGATACTTTGTTAAAAAGAAAATCTAATCCATAGAAGCAGATACCAGACCGACGTTATCTAAGGCTCATGGTTTTTTGTTGTTGTTGTTGTTGTTGTTTGTTTGTTTGTTTTGTTTTGTTTGAGAGAGAGAGAGAGCGAGAGACAGTGTGAGCAGGGGAGGGCCAGAGAGAGAGGGAGATAGAGAATCTGAAGACAGTCTCCAGGCTCGGAGCTGGCAGTCAGCACAGAGCCTGACGCGGGGTTCAAACCCACGAACTGTGAGATCATGACCTGAGCCAAAGTCTGACGCTTAACCAACTGAGCCACCCAGGTGACCCTAAGGGCTCATGGTTTTGTAGTAAAGGACTACAAAAGGGCCCGAGGCAACTTTTCAGAGTAGTGGAAATATTATATAACTTGATTAGGTGGTCACTATGTAAGAGTATACCTTCATCAATACTCATTGAATTGAGTATTTTAAATGGATGCCTTTTCCCATATGCAAATTATCCTTCAAAAATATTTATTAAAAAGAACACATTCTTACACTTCAGAAAATGCTGGTAATAATATTCATAAGTTAAGTTCTGCCCCCCAATGACCCAAACTAAATAGTTACATTTTATGTGCACAACCAAAACTATTTTGGTTAAAATATAGTTAACAGGTTTTAGCATTTTGGCAATTTTTAAGCCATTGGCCTCTCTTGCTAAATTCAAATGTATATAGCCCAAGGGCTACAGATCAAAAGGACTATATTTGGCCATTGGTTGGAGATGATATTATCTTAGTTTTTAAAAATATTAAGTTAAAACTTTGGGTTTTATAAACCATTCATAAATCAAATGTTCAAAGTAGGAAAACAATGTTATCTAAGTGATGGGTTTTAAAGGAATTTTTGTAAGTCATTTATAGTTTTCTGAAAATAATTTAAACAATTAGAGATCAAGTAAGTCACACATTTTTAAAAAAAATTTAATGTTTTTTTATTTATGAGAGAGAAAGAGAGAAAGAATGAGCTCAGGAGGGGCAGAGAGGGAGACGCAGAATTTGAAGCAGGTTCCATGCTCCAAGCTGCCAGCACAGAGCCCAATGCAGGGCTCAGTCCCACGAACAGCAACATCATGACCTGAGCTGAAGTCAGACGCTTAACCGACTGAGCCACCCAGGTGCCCCAAGTCACACATTTTTACACACAGTATGCTGTGATAATAAACTCACAATGAAAGTTTCTGTGTATTTTATATTGAAAGTATATTTGTTATCTAATGTCCAATAACAAAGGAATGGTTGCACAAATCCCTTAATAATCTTATTTTTGGGACACCTGGGTGACTAAATCAGTTGTGTCAGACTCTTGATTTCTACTCAGGTCATGATCTTGCAGTTTGTGAGCCTGAGCCTCAAGTTGGGCTCTGCTCTGGCAGCGTGGAGCCTGGTTGGGATTCTCTCTCTCCCTCTCTGTCTCTGCCCCTCTCTGACTTGTGCTCTCCCTCCCTTTCTCTCAAAATAAATAAATAAATAACTTAAAAAAATAAACTTGTTTTCACCTTTTACACATAATAATGATAACAACCGTGTCACCACTACAAATGTTTATAGTGTGACATTGAGTGAAGAGAAAGCAAAATACAAAATAATGCAATCAGTCTAATGATAGTTGTGTGAATTGATGTCTATAATAATAAAGACTAAGAGAGTGCACAAAATAATACCAGCATTTCTACTGGTTGGTGAAATGTAACCGCTTTTTGGGTATACTTTTTCCAAACTTAATTTTAGTGTTTGCCGTAGACTGAATATTTGTGTTTCCCTAAATTCATATGTTGAAACTTAATCACTGATGGGATGACATGAGGAGGGGAGGCCTTGAAAAATGATTAAGTCACAAGGGTGGAGGCTTCATGGATGGAATTATTGCTCTTATAAAAAAGACTTCCAGAGAGATCCTTTCCTCATTTCTCCATGTGAGGACACAGGGAGAAAACAGCCATCTATGAACCAGGAGGCTCTCCCAGGAGAAGGCATGTGCCTGTGCCTTGTTCTTCGATTTCTCAGCCTCCCAGATTGGGAAATAAATGTCTGTTCTTTATAAACCACCCAGTCTCTGGTAATTTCGTTACAGCAGCCTGAAGGGACTAAGACAGTGTTATGTAACTTTTATCCAACGGATGACATTGAATGTAAAATTCCTGCACTCAAGGAATGTTTGTTTCTTTCAACTCCCAAAACCTTGGAAATATGAACTCAAGTTTGATAGGAATGAATACAGGGTTCGATTCCTCTGGAGCACTTTAATGGCTCTCTAGTCTCAGGTGTGTGATCTCAACCATCTCGTGCTCAGTTTCCTAAGCCATGGATTGAGGCTAAAAATAGCATTGACTACAGAATGTGATTGTGAGGATTAGATGAAACAAGGCACTTAGTAAGGTGCATAGCACACAGTGCTCAATAAATGCTATTTAAGAACAATAATAATAAAAATAACAATGGTAATAATAATTGGAGAAGATTTTTTAAATGCTATAGCATCATGGGCTTGGAATTAAATAGGGATTAGGGATATCATAATCATAATTTCCCTCAAAAGTTAACATTTAATTGATTAGGAAGGATCATCTGGTGGTTTTAGTTCAACACTTTATTAGAAATAGCATAATAAGAGGCCTAAATGTCGAATTAAATTCAATAACATGTCCCCTTATCATTTGATTGGGGAAGTTATTACACGCTCTCTCTGCTAAAGTACTTCATGTAATATGTCATTTAATGGCATGGTTATTATTTGCCTTATACACAATTCTGGGCAGTTACATGGGTATAATTTGCATTTGAGGGCAGAATATTTTGATAATTTTAGACCATAAGGGTATAAATTTCCAAATGTTAGGTAGCTGTGATTTTTAAAATTTATTTTTATGCTCCCAACTTAGATTCTCTTTGTTGAAATGACGTTTCTTCTCGCAGTATGTTCCCATCTGCCTCTTTGTTCTTCAAAAGTTTTGTGTGATCTTGGGGCACCAGGTTGGCTCAGTCAGTTAAGCATCCAACACCTGATTTTGGCTCAGGTGATGATCTCATGGTTCTTGTGTTTGAGCCCCACCTTGGGCTCAAGTACTATCAGTAATCCATGCTGATAGCTCCAAACTTGTTTGGGATTCTATCTCACACTCTCTCTCTGCCACTCCCTCACTCAGACTCTCCCTCTCTTTCAAAATAAATAAACTTTAAAAAAAAGACCCAAAAAACTTTAAAACTGTTGTGCGATCTTGACCAAATTTGGTAATAGTGTAGGATAATGGAACCCTAGGTTCACCTGGGTGGCTCAGTCAGTTGAGCATCTGACTCTTGATTTAGCTCAGTCCATGATCCCAGGGTTGTGGGGTCCAGCCTCATGTTGGGCTCCATGCTGAGATTCTCTCTCTCCCTCAGCCCCTCTCCTGCTTGCCCCACTCTCTCTAAAAATATAACAAAGAACCCTAAAAGAAGAAATTAGGTAAAAGATCCTATATTGTCACCATCCCAGTTTACAGATGAGGAAAATGAGCCTCAGAAATGTTTCATAATCGTTCCTGACCATACCAGCAGTTCTGGCTCATGACTTGTGGCCTGGCAATCTTCAAACACCACTAGACATGGCTGCAACTATGTATGGAGAGAAAGACAATGTAAGCTCACTGTGATTGAGCTCTTGACCATGAACCCAGAAAGATAGAAAGATAAGCAACAGCCTAAGTTTCCCAGTGAAATTATGTTTTGTGATTTGCAATGGACTTTGATGAAATGTTGCAGGAGTTAAGGACCAAAATGTGTCATATGGAAAAGTAGCTACCGATTATGTTCAGACAAAACAAAAATCTTTATATGTAAGATTAGTGGATGTGCTCTGGGTGTTACTCAAAGTGATTTTATACATTTTTATGGCAATTGAAAAAATGCACTTGCATATTTACTACATCAGCATATTTCAACCTCCAGCACACCCTTGGACAGGAGGCTTCATCATCCCTATTTGTGCTTCAAGAAACTAATGCTCGTGAAGTCTAATCTCAGAGTTCCAGAGCTCTCAATTTTTGGAAGCTCAGAGTCCTATCTTTACAGACTAAGGAAAACTCATTAAAACGATAGGAGTGATTTCAGTGTCACCGTTATTAGTTTATTATGATCATTCCTGGAGGGGAAGAGGTAATGCTACCCTAAATACAAGATTTCTCCTGCCGATGAACATCCTTATGGGACAACTAAAATTTAAAAAGCAATTTATTGCAAGGCTCTTCGTCTCACTGAGCATTACCACCTAAAGAAGGTTCGGGAGAGAGAAGATATTTCTTATTATGCATAAGGCAGAATTCATGTCTATTTTCCCTCATAATCTTATAAAAAGGAAACCCTGTTCTAAACATTACCCAATATAAACATATTTTTTTAAGTTTATTTATTTGTTTTTGAGAGAGAGAGAGAAGGGGGAGGGACAAAGAGAGAGAGAGAAAGGGAAACCCAAGCAGGCTCCATGCTGTCAGTGCAGAGCCCAACATGGGGCTCAAACTCACACAAACCATGAGCTCATGACTTGAGCTGACCTCCAGTTGAATGCTTAACCAACTGAGCCATCTAGGCATCCCAAACATTTCACCACTATAAAGTCATCCTTAAAGCAGAAAGTCATTTGAACTTGGCAGTCATGTTGGTTTTCCCAGGCTATGTGTGTGTGTGTGGGGGGGTGGGGGGTGGGGTGGAAGGGTGCTGTGTGAGAATTTGGGCATTCCTGAGGAAGCAGAGGAGAGATTGGAGAGAAAGTTGGATCCTAGTCAGGTGATCTGAGCCCTGAATCAAAGTTTATGTTCCTTTGTTCCCCATTTTCTTCTCCTTAGGCAGGGGCAGGGAGCATATAAGTCAATATCAATTAGTGATGGTTTTTCTTATATTTGAAAGAAACAACGTTTAATAGAAATGTACGCAGGTGACACACTACAAGGTAATATACCAGCCTGATCCCCAAAATTACTTACAGATAGTATACTGCTATTTTGGCTTAGCTATTCAATCTCTTACTTCAGGAATGTTTTATGTCATTGTAATCATTTCTTTTAGTATTAGTAATAACCAATATAATCACTATGGTATAATTACTCAACTTTATCATCGACTTCCTTTTGCATCACAACCTCAAGAACTTTGTTTCTGAAGCCCCTGTCCAAGGCCCAGAGATTACCCAATGGGCCCTTCCCCAGTTTTCAGGTCTGGTCTGCCCAAGCAGGGATTGTATATATAATGCCATTAGGAAAAACACAAACCTTGGATCTAAATTAATGTTGGTTTACATTGATCTTCTTTTCCCTTTAAGCTAGCACTTCCTCTCACCCCCATAACTACACCCCTTTTTTCTTTGCTTCCGTGAAATATGGAAAATGTTAAGCCACGATTAGCAAATGGTTTCTCATATATATTGACTCAGAAAATTAATGAATGCTAAATAAATATATGGGCTGAAGACAACATGACATGGTCACAAGATTCCCATTGCAGCATCCATATCTAGGCAATTTGCACATTCTCTTCCCCCTTCCATTCTCATCCCAGCCCCACAGGTAAACAATCAAGTAAATAAATAACTTGCGCAGAACTTGCCAAGTTTTGATTCCTGCTTTAAACAAATTAAACCCTCAAACTATTAGACATTTGTCTGTCTCCCATCTTGATAAGGCTAAGCTGTGGGAGACAAGTTTTTTTTTTCTTTTTTACTGTAGCATTTGACTACAGTGATTCAAACCATTTGTAGAACTATCTTTATCAGCTTTCGCTGAAATTAACTATTAGTGCTTGCTGAGAAGTCAAGGCAATCAGCCTCTGCAAATGACACAATATTACACAGTATGTCATACAATTCTTCACAAGAACTAGTGTGCAGCAATATCAAATGGCAACAAAACTCTGCCATATTCAAAAATTGTTCAGATTTGTAAAACTGTTATTCAGTCTTCTTTCTGATTCCTAGTTGATTGACGTGGAGATCAGATTTAAGCCTCGAAGCGCTCCAAAACCACAAGCCAAGCAGGCTGCCTCCCCGAGAGAATTGAGGCATTTTTGCAAACTATTTCCAAATGGTGCACCTCAGTTAACCCTGTTTAAAATGCAACCTATTTTAGCAGGTGGAAGCGGTTTAGTACCGCATACCTTCTCTGTCAAGTGTTCGCGAAATGATTTTGAATCACAAGTGCCACAAACCACAGTCAATGTCACCAATTGGGGATTAAAATATCACATTTAGCAGATGTTTGAGTGTTTGCCCAACATGGGCCCAGAATTTTACCTGAGATTAAACTTCAATTTAATCTCATCACTCTGGTGAAATGAAATAAGCGCCCACTTCCCTCTCCCCACCTGATTAGTGCTGTGGATTTCTACCTGTTTCAGAGGTATTGCTTATCCCAAATTTGTCAGATCATGAAATTTACTTGGAACATCTGTTAATAAAAAGAACCTCTCTGGATTACCCATGTAAGGATCTCCAAGAGATGTGCCAGGGAATCAGTATTTTTTCCAAGGAAGCCAGTAGACGTATTTAGGACAACTGGCCCCAGAAAATCAAACCTCGTGTTGTCTAAGGTTTGCTCACTGGAAGACAGAGAACAACTAAAGCCTTATCCAGCCCTAGCAAAAAGAAAGAGCTTTAAATTGCAGCATGCAAAATGAAGATTCAAGTGAGAAAGAACATCATGAACATTGTTTGCTAAGTGGAAAGCATGGCTTCTTTTTAAATGGGTGAGATGATCATTTAGAGGTGACCATTTTACATATTAGGTTTCAGATTTTGAAACTCTAAGCTCATCAAACACAATGATAGAGTTATCACAAAATAATTACTGATTTCAAATGGAATAGTTCAGCAAGTCCCATACTTCATGCACTGTCTTCCAAAACTGGCAGAAACCAGAATAAGGACTAAACCAAAACACTAACATTGGTTAAAAACAACTTATATCACATGTGTAGAAAAGAAGAAGACAATTCAACAAGTGGAAGAACTTACACTTAAGAGAATAGAGTTTCAGACCAGCAGGTGTAATAGACTTTACAGTTGAAATGCATCAGGAGATGTGATATATGTACCTCTCAAATCACAACAATAGATCTCAGAAATGAAAATGCAAACATTGAAATGAACACAGCAACTAATCTCAGGATTAATTTGTAGTTACAATATAGAGCTGAACTCATTTGCCTTATTTTTTCTCCAAGTTTTTATTTAAATTTCAGTTCGTTAACATACAGTGTAATATTAGTTTCAGGTATAGAATTTAGTGATTCATCCCTTATATACAACACCCAGAGCTTATTACAGCAAGTGCCCTCAGCACCCATCACCCATTTACCCCATCCCCTGCCCATCTTCCCTCTGGTAGCCATCAGTTTGTTCTCAAGAGTGAAGAGTCTGTTTCTTGGTTTGCCTCTCTCTTTCCCACCCCCCTCTGCTCATTTGCTTTGTGTCTTAAATTCTACGTATGAGTGAAATCATATGGTATTTGTCATTCTCTGACTGACTTATTTTGCTTGGCATAATACTTTCTAGCTCCATCCATGTCTTTGTAAATGTCAGGATTCCCCTTGAATCTTGTGGATTGGCTGAATAATATTCTGTTCTGTAGATATACCACCTCTTCTTTTACTCATTCAACCATTCAATGGACATTTGGGCTCTTTCTATAATCTGGCTATTGTTGATAGTGCAGTTATAGATATTACGGTGCATGCATCTCTTTGAATCTCTTTAAAAGCAGCCAACAAAAGTTTAAAAGATGGGAAACACAAAAGACAACACAAAAGTTATGGAGGATAGTTCTAGTATATCTAACATCTCTCCAATAGGAATTGCAGTAAGAGAACTAGGGAGAATGAAAATAAGGAGATGGTAAAATAATGATAGAAAAATTGGTCCAGAATAGAAGTAATACATGAATCTTCAGTTTGAAAAGGGGCATAGAGTGTCGAGTCAAATGAATATGTAGTTCTCTTCCAAACAAAAACAGTGATGCACCTAAACAAATTTGGGTGAAATTTCAGAGTGCTGATCAATCAAACAAACAAAAAAACAAGGCTAAAAGTTTCACTAAGTCAAACACATGAATATAAAATAAAGTATCTTTAGGTGAAACAGAAAGTTGTTTGAGATCAGACTTTAATTGGCACTACTAAATACTGTAATTGAATTGACGAATGTCTTCAAAGTCTTTAAGGATTATAATTTGAAGCTTATTATTCTATGCTCTGCTGGGTAATTTCTCAGATTCGACTGCAATGTAAAATGAGACAATACCAGGAATATGGGTGTCCAGGATAATATATCCATAGTCTTTCTTTCTTCCAGGAATACTGGAAGACATGATCGATAAGAACTTAAATGGCACCCAAAAGAATAGAGAATATACAGAAAGCAATGGATATCAAAAAAAAAAATCTAAGTACAAGTAAATATTGATTTTTTGAAAAGGAAGTAATAATAATAATAATCTGAGAGAACCTCAGGGGGGTAGGTGAGCAGAACTACTAATTCAGCATATGAAAGTAGGCCAAGAGTCTTTCTTGATTCAGTGAGAAGATTTTGCTAGAATCATTCTAAAATTTGTGTAGAAATATATTTATTTCTTAGATTTCTAGACAGTAATTAAAAATAGAAATAAAATCATTCAAAATTAGTTCTTATAAATTGAGAGAATGGGATAAATTTGCCTATTTGGAAGCAGGGTTTAAGGTTTGGTAATGGAAATAATCCAGCTCCACACCAAACAGCTGTTAACTGTCCACGTAAACAAAGCAATGGGGGAGAGGAAGGGATAGCTCCCAATCAAATAAACAGCACAGGAGTAGCAATATTTAATTCATAAAAAAATTAGAATTCAAGGTTTTTAATTTTTTTAATTTTTAAAAATTATTTTTAATTTCTGAGAGAGAGAGAGACAGCATAAGCAGGAGAGGGTCAGAGAGAGAGGGAGACACAGAATCTGAAGCAGGCGCCAGGCTCTGAGCTGTCAGCACAGAGCTGGACTCAGGGCTTGAACTCACAAACCATGAGATCATAACCTGAGCCAAAGTCGGATAGTCAACTGACTGAGCCACCCAGGTACCCCATAATTCAAGGTTTTGGAAGGGAAAAGGAGTAATATTTTGAACTGATGGAAGAAACAATGTGCTGAGAAAAACTAGGTATTGATCAACAAAAAAGAGAAAGAAGGGACTATAAAGCCCATTTATTTTTTATTTTATTTATTTTTTTAATGTTTATTTATTTTTGAGAGGGGGGTGCAGAGAGAGAGGGAGACACAGAATCCGAAGCAGGCTCCAGGCTCTGAGCTGTCAGCTCACAGCCCAACATGGAGCCAAACTCATAGACCACAAGATCATGACCTGAGCCGAAGTTGGACGCTCAACCAACTGAGCCACCCAAAGCCCATTTATGAAAAGATGCTAAATTTTTAAAAACTTCCTCTTAATGTTTTTATTTATTTTTGAGAGAGAGAGAAAGAGATAGACACAAAATCCAAAGCAGGTTCCTGGCTCTGAGCTGTCAGCACAGAGCCCGATGCAGGGCTTGAACCATAAACTTCGAGATTGTGACTGTGGACCTCAAGGAATCAGACCCGGGGTGGCAAAGGAACTTTGGACAGATATGAATCAACAATGATTAACTACAAAAGCTTAGTGAAATATGGCAACAATGTACATCTGGTACAGCTGCCCCATGTTAACACCCTGCAGGAATGGTGTTTCAGCAGAAAAACAAGATACCTAGGAATCTTTATGGGGGGTTGAAACCCAAAGAGGGGAGTGAACTCGCTGTGCTATTGACTGCTGGCGTCCCTTAAGCAAAACATCCTTATCTGTGTACTAAAGAATAGGCCACATTCCCAAGGATCATTTCACTCAAGTCCTCTCGGGTTATTTTTAACCCTGTGATCTCCAGTTTTCTCAGAGATCTTGGATCTGAACGATTATGCGCCTGTGGTCATGGTGGTGCTCTGTTTCCCACAATGAGCTGAGTTGAAGTCAATTACATTACCGACTTAGCCACCCAGGTGCCCCAAGGATATTCGGTTCTAAGTGATAATTGGGTTAATACGGATATATGAAACATAATTTAGAATTGCTTTGGAAAAAATGTGACACTCCATGACACAAACCTTTGGAATGGGGACAAAGTGGAACTCAGAGGAAAAGTTATAGTCTTAAAATTACATGAAAACTATACAGTGATGAAAATGTATGATTGGAAACTGCAAACGTAGATGAATCTCACAAACAAAACATTGAGCAGAAAAAGCCGGACACATTACATTCGCTCTGATTCCACTCTTGTAAAGAATGAACCCAACAAAAGAATCACAATAATCTAAGCCGTTAGAAATCACAATGCAGGTCTTGCTTTGCGCTGTGTGTGTGGGAAGAAGGAACCGGGGGCAGGTGGCTCTGATCATATTCTATTTCCCCATATGTGGGTTCCGTCCACAGGCAAGTGCAATTTGTGGAGCAGAATCAAGCTGTGCTCTTCAGACATGCATCCTCCTCTTTATATACAGATATCCCCTAAAAAGCAATTAAGAAGTAAGTTTAACTAGCTTTCACCTCATGAGGCTGGGAAAAATACAAGAAAAGTATCACTTGATGTCAATTTAGGAAAACAGAAGGCAAATTAAAAAAAATTAATGTTTATTTTATTTTTTAAAAAAGAGATAGAGTGTGAGCAGGGGAAGGGCAGAAAGAAAGGGAGACAGAGAATCTGAAGCAGGGTCCAGGCTCTGAGCTAGCTGTCAGCTCAAACCCACAAACTGTGAGATCATGACCTGGGCCGAAGTCAGACTAACCAACTGAGCCACTGGGTGCCCCTAGAAGGCAAAAATTATTAAAATTAAAGTAAAAGGTGTCCATTAGCCTTTTCCTAGCCATCCCATTTCTTGATATCTAGTCTAAAATGCACTTGCACATCTGCATACAAAATAAGGTTGCCAGATAAAATACAGGAGTGCTCATTAAATATGAATTTCAGATAAGCAATGGTTTTTTAGCATAAGTATGTTCCACACTGTATTTTGAGTGATAAATCTGGTAACCATAAGGATGGGATCTATGGGCATTCATGGCAGCCTTCTTGGTAATAACAGAAAGAATTGATACCAGTGTAAGTGTTTGTCAGTCTCAGGATAATTACATAGTGTAGATGATATATTTATACCAAGAAATATTATGAAGCAATTGAGGTCATAGGAGTGAAGAAATTGAAGTTGTGCTATAGATATGACCACAGACAAAATCACCAAGATATTTTAAGTTCTATTTGTTTGGGTGATCTCTATACCCAACCTGGGGCTTGAACTCACCACCCTGATCAAGAGTCGCATGCTCTTCTGACTCAACCAGCCAGGCAACCCCCAACATATTTTTTAAAGAGAAAACAAATTAAAGATAAAGTTCATCCATAAAACAGTATGTATTCTGCGTGACTCCAGATTGATTGTGTGCATACACACAGAAAAAGACCAAGGCATAGCCGTACTCAGTTAGTGTGAGTGTTTGTTTCTCTTGAGGAAACAGTGGTGATTGGTGGCTATGGGAAAGTGGTTGTGGGGATTATCTAAAGGGCACTTGGGTGTTATTTGTAATTTTTGTTTACAAAGAGACCATATTCACACATTTGTGGGAGAAATAAATTACATATTATTATTAACAGAAATACAAATAAACTCAAGCAATGGGATAAAATTTAAAAAATGTATTTTTTTTTAACTGGAAGCCAGGTAGTATTATGTGCACATGTAAAAACAAAATGACACTTCAAATAACGGACATGTTTAAATAAACCAGCTCTGGCTCCTGGAGAATAAAACCATGACAGTCCATAAAGTATTCCTGTATGTATGCCCTGTGTGTTCTTATTTGCACTTCACATTTTGGGGATGAAAAAGCAAAGATACGGCTAATCAAAGAAATGAGCTACTTTGAATGTGACCCGGGAAGCTCATCAGAGAGAGTTCCGTCTACTAAATTACCTTGTGTCTTTTTCCATGTATGTGGGAAGCTATACCCGTTAGAAGATCAGAAGCCTGATGAGAATGAATTATCACCACTCCAAAGTAAAGCATCAAATGGAAAGAAGATTTATGCAGCGGTTCAACTATAGAATACAAGATAAATGCAAATTATTTATTGATAAACTATCTTGATTCAGTGCCAATGTTGTAAATAAGCCGGGAAAAGAAGTCTCAAGATTTGAAGGCACAAGCTCAATGGTTCAAAGAACCATCATTTCCATGTCGAGCTCTGAGACTTTGCAGGATTCAATCTCTATTTTTTCTTTCACGAACATTTTATTGATGGTTCACAACTAAGTACTGGGAACTATCTGTGTTGTGGATTTAGCGGCGAACATGTCAGGAAGGAATAAACATGTTCCTCATCTTCTTGAAACGACTAGTGATGATGCCTTTCAAGTAAGTATTAATCATATTAATAATGATTTTTTTTTTAAGTCTCACCACCTGTCAGGCTGATCTGCTCCTACAAAGGGAATAACCACACCCCATGTTGAAAATACTATTCATGCATGAGTTGCCAGAGTGAGAGAAGAGAGCCAGGACATCCGAGAGGTTAAGCAGAAAGATCTTTTTGATCCAAACCACTGTTCATTGGGCATGGCTCACTGCTATGTCATGCTAAGCAAGCAGTGGTCTTAAAACCACAAGATTAGATGCCCGTCTGAAATATGCACCTGTCAATATACTTCTCTTGTCTTCTTACCCAGGAAAGTACTATATGATTGGAAGGGTTTTTGTGAAACCTGATGTTAGATAATGCATATCAAATTACCTTGAAACATACAAAGGAGTATACAAGGGATTACATTGTTTTGAATCTATGAGCTTTCTTCCTAAGTCCTTTTCCTATTGAAATCTGCTACTTTAACTCAGCTAGGGCTTGTGCATGTAAATGCACCCATTAGAAAAAAGATTTTTTTAAAAGGAAACAGTTCCTTGTTTTTTTTGTTTTTGTGTTTTTTTTTTTTTAACATACTGGCTATAGCAAGCAAGAACCCTCTTAAGATGTGGTATCTTTTTAACTCCAGCTGGGCGTCTACATTGAAAAGGAATCTACCCTGAGGATCGCGGTTACATACACACATACCATGTTAATGTTTATTTATGCGGTCTTGGCAAATTCTCACAGAACCACTTTAATGCCAAAGCAAAATTGTTGAACCAAACATTCTTTCACTTAGACAAATTGCATAATTCACTAGCATGAACAAGAAAATATCCTTTCCAAATTAAATTTCCTTAGGACAAAGCATATATTTTAAAGTACTCAACCAATTTTCTAAAGAACTCAAATACTTTCTCTCACAAAACACTACCAAGCATATCACCCACCAATGTGGGCTCCTAAAATTCCATTAATAAGAGTAAATACCTAGACTGGAGTAATAACGAGGTGATGGAGGTATTCTAAATAGGCTACCTTTTGCCACTGTTAGTAACTATTTCTCCTTCTTCCTCTTCCCGGTGAATGCCTGTGAATTGGGAATTAAAGCAGGTATGTGTTCCTTCTGGGGTCTAGCGCAGGTGTTTCCCTGCAAAGCCACGATACCATGTGACACTCAAGTTTTGTAATAGCTTGCCCAGAATTGTAGCATTTCTTGTGCAATACACCGGCACCCTTGAAAATTACTTTTCCACAAAAAGCTTTACAAAGGCCAAACTGGAATGAAAACCTGAGGGTATGTTTGAAAACTTGGGAGTCACGCAATAAAATGAAGTAATTAAATATAAAAGGGGTTTTTCCAGCACCTGTGTTATTATCTACTATGTAAACAAATGCATTTAGTGACTTGCTGGTTTATGTATGTGCTTGGGGTACCTACTAAGCATTACCAGGTAGGTCTTGAGGGACCTAAATGTAAATAGAAACGATAAAGTCTAGACCAGTGTTCCTAACCAAGAGTATCATTAATAAAAATGTGGCACTGGAGTGGAATACCCCTGAAATCAAGTTAACTATGACATGCAATGACCTTGAAGAGGTTGTTTGCCTCTAATGTCATATATTCCTACCCGAGGACATCTGAAAAGTATGATATTTATGTTTCAGAAAGGCACGGCAGACCTCTCACAAATCAACTTCCAAAAACACACTTGGTGTCTTTCTAACACTGCACAGGCAAATCCTAATTTGTTTGAAACTTCAATTGGTATTTGTCTTGATGAGTATTTGACATACTATTACTTAAACTAATTCTCCTGCCAGGTCTTTGGGAGAATTCTCCTCAGTGCCAAGCAGTCTGTTAAAATCTTGCTTTAGAAGCCTGTGCATTCCAAACTGCTTCCCATGACTGAGGAGAAAGAGCTTCATTCTGTGTCCCGGCTGAAATTTCATGTTATCCACCTGGACCCCAAAGCCTTCTCATCAGACCTGCCTACTCATAATTTTCACAAGCCCTACCATACCTAGAATGTTAACCTCATTCTCATCATGGCCAGGTAACTTATGTCCTCGACCTCCAACAGCCCAGCAAAGGTAGGTACAACAAACATTTTATCTCCATTTACAAGCTGACAACATAGAGGTCCATGGACACTGACAATCCTGCCCACTAAAGCTGAGATAAACCCCAAGCTATGATATTGGGATCAGAACCCTGAACCATTCCATTATACTACACTGCCTCTGACTTTAAATTCCAGTTAGTTTGCATATAATACCTTGACCTGGGGTGGATTTGAATCACTGATATATCACAAAAGTACCCAGATCTCATTTTATATTAAAGCAAACTTTACATTTGTATATGTGTGTGCACACACATAAATATACGTATATATATAATGTATATATAAAATATATATAAAATTATATGATAATTATGGTGTTAGTGGTGATGATAATTACTATGTTTCTGTTTTGTCTGCTTCTTCTTCTCCTCTTGTATTTGTTGATGATTTTGAGAAAATGAAACCAAAAAAAGCATTCTGCTAAGCCCAGGAATGGAGAGAAATTGCCTTGAAATTGTCACTCCTAAAATGGCCAACCTGCCTATGGGTTAGGCTGATCAAAATCAATTGAAATTTTGAGATCCATTTTGATCTGGTTGCTAATTTGTTGTTCATGAATCACATCTTATCAGATTTTTTTATCTTCTAGTGAAAATCACATGTATATAAATTTCAGCAATTTAAATTAAACCGTTAGAATCCCCTTGTCCCAGGTCTGTATGGTGGCTTGTCCCTTGAGTTTCTTATCTGCAGAAGGAAAAAAAAAATGATGACCTCTAAGGTCTCTATAATCTTTCCATGTCTGTAACTTTTGTTTGACAGCATTGTTTTCCCATAGAGTATCTATGGCTAACTATTTCATAGACCAGCACACTTACTATATATCAACTCACCCAATGCCAAGTGGTAGTCATTCAGGGAATCTCATTTAAGAGATGACATCTAACACTTATGTGATTTGAGAGAACATAGTCAGCTCTATTTATGTTACCACAAGTAACTTTCCAATAAATTCTAACCTGCAAATATGACATACAGACATATAGATATTTATACAGCCATTATCATCTACTGCAATTTAGCTTCTGACAAGCAAAATAGCTGGTTGTTAACTAAGTAACCTCTGACTATTAAAATGGTATCGATTCAGGGTTAAAAATTGCCTTTCTGTTAAAACATTTATGGTACATACATTCAATGTACATGAATCTATTCTATTATTTATATACTTTATGCTGCCCATAGATTTTTCTAAATATATATATTTTTAAATTTTGCTCATGATCTCAGAAGACCTGTTCAGTTGACTTCCAGGCTTTCAAATCTTCCAAAGAATAAGCCATATTTCCTATGCTTATTTGTCTATATTATGCTTCAGTTGAGTCATTTCCAATGGGAGGAGGGCACCCTCTTTATGTCATTATACAAAGAATAAATCTTAACCTGGAAAATAATCCTATAACCAATATTACAGAGCATATGGTGTCATAATCTCAGCTCATCATCAACAAAAACATCCCAGCATAATATACCGATTTGAGGCACAGCAGAATACATGGATAGTGAGGTAGATAGGTAGATATATAAATAGATAGCTAGTATAGAGTCATATGGGTTTTGTTTTCCCTTTTTTTCTTTTTCTTTTTTTTTTATTTTGATAAAAGGATGTAACCTGTAATACAAGGTAAGAACATATTACCTGTAAAAATGATTTCCAGAGCAGTAGCTAGAAAGAGTTGTTGATATAGAAAACTGCAAAGAGACATTTAAAAACATTTTAATTGTTCATTTTTGAGAGAGAGAGAGAGAGAGCGATAATGAGTGGGGGAGGGGCAGAGAGAGAGGGAGACACAGAATCTGAAGCAGGTTCCAAGCTCTGAGCTGTCAGCATGGAGCCCGACAATGTGGGGCACGAACCCATGATCCTGAGATAATGACCTGAGCTGAAGTTGGATGTTTAATCAACTGAGCCACCCAGGTGTCTCAGGAGACATTTTATTGTATGATTATTATAAGTATTAAATAAAGAAGTTATATATGAAATTAACTATTCTAAGTTGATTGCAGATAAAAAGATACATCAAGAAAATCACTGCTTTATTTTGAAAAATAACTGTGCAAATATACCAAAAATACATGCCAATATCAGAATTTCTATTTAAGGCTTATATCTCCATGTAAGCATGACTTGAAATAATTGGCCAACGCTACCAACCAGGATTTGAAATATGGAAGATGGCTTCACCGTGAATTAGCCAAGAATGATTTCAGTAATTCACGTATCTCTTTGGGAGGTAGAATTGGAAGTATCTGATGTGTATTTATACCACCAGGCTTCNGCATTTTCGTGCCAGGTGTGAGGGAATTCCAAATCTTAAGATCCAAGTTGGATTTTCTTTTTTTTTTTTTTCTGGCCAGGCCAAGAAACTAAATAAACCTAATCATCCAGGAAGCCGATCTTTTGGATCCGTTTCCTTTAAGAGTGCAGTATATATGATAATGACTTCATTGTCATCAAATAGAATACAATTAATTTTATTTTTTAGTATGTTATCAGCAAGCAAACCACCGGTATTAGCTTGATACCATCTGGGAGTGACAGTTTCCTTATTACAAAATATGTAAAAATATGGATTCCCTTAAGGAATCTGTTGCATTGCATCTGCTCAGATTTTTGTTATATGCTAATGGTTTTAACCCAGCATATGAAGCATGCACAAAAAAAAAAAAATAACTGAAATTTTTCAGCTGAATTACTTGTTTCACATTTCAAGTATCTTCAAGATGGAGAAAGCCACATATGCAATGCTAGCTACAGGGGACTGAGCAGAGACAAAGAAGGAAGGAGCAAGCATCTCTTCTTAACCTGATGTTTAGTCATCTCCAGCTTTGTCTCAGAGACTGTGTGACTGCCCACATAATTAAGGCCACTTGATATGTGAGGGAAGTGGACGGAGAAGAGGGAGCCGTGTGTGTGACGCTAAATCCCAAATGAACACTGGTTATAACAAAGAGATTATGACTGATAAGACAATTATTATCCTTATAGCTCTGTGTTCATGATATATTAAACAATCACAGTGATTAAAATGAGCTATTATAATTATGAGACCATTCTCTGGGATGGAGTTTCTTTTATTTCCATCCTTGGCCTTTCTGTATTTTCTCACCTTTACTTGGATGCAGAAAATTCATTTGAATGAATTCTGCCTATTGACTAAGAGAGGACTTGGGTTGGAGCCAAAAACATGTAGCAGATTTCAAATGCTGGCCTCGGAGCATCAACCGTTTAGGGGAACGACCCATTTGTGAAGGAGAGCATTGTAACACACGGAATTGAGCTTACAGAGTGATGCGGGGTGCAAGTTTCGTGTTGGGGTGTTATTTCTGCTCTGTGATTGTGAAGAGCTATTGCTCGAGGCTAGCCAAATACCGCACTTGGATAACAATTTGATATGAATTGCTTTTCCATGTATATATGTCCTCAGGCTCCAGAATGTGAAACATACTAGGCATTACTTTTTTGCTATTTTTTATCCCAGGATGTATCCATGTATTAAGTTCTAAAATTATTATCAATGCTTTGTAATTTATATTTATTCTTCGCAAGTAGGATTTTTCTTTTTTGATAATAAGAATGGCCTCTTTGTAGCAAACGTAACGGAACCTCTATAGCCTATGGTAACTCTCCAATTTCTTGATAATGTTAGCCGTGTTGGCTTCTTATATACAAAATATCCCCCAAAAGGTAAAGTATTTGAAAAACAGGTGGATACCACTCAACAAGTTGATTATTCATTGAAGAAAGTATCATGGTTTGCATGAAATGCATCTTTCGAGATCCTTCTACCCCCTAAGGAATGCCTTTTGGGGATGGTGCTGGTGAAAAAGTCTGGAAGCATATTGAGAAAGGAAATATCTCCAACCTGAAAACACTCCCATAAGGTCTATTGATTCAGTTTTATACATTAAACAACAACACTAATGTAGAACAAAACAAGTGCATTTTTTTTCCTTAGCTGCTGATCACAGTGTGTTTGTTTGTTTGTTTTGATTCCTCATTGACCACAGTTTCTGGTTCTTTTGCCTGCTGTTTTTAGTTTTGTTTATGTGAGTTACATACATTGACCCATTTTAATCAATAACTGTTTATGCACCCAGGTGCCATAATGAGAAATAATGCCTTATGATATAATTTATAGTGCAGTCACTGCCAATATGCTCCTCCCAGTAAGAGGGTGGCTCTGGTTTGTACACAGAGCAAAAACAGGGATGGTGCTTAGCTGTGACTGAAATGAAAAGAATTCACAGACCTTCAGATAAAATAGCACTTAATTGCCCAGCAATAGCTCAGGGGGGGAAATGGCTAACAAAATAAGACAAAGACACCAAAAAGAGATACACTGCCTGTGTCGGAGTCAGCATACATCAAGGGGTGAGATCGCCCTTCTCCTATACAGGCAGACATTATGCGACACATTTCCTAAGGAAGAATGATCACCTGCAAACATTTCATGTGTAACTATCTAGCAACATATATTTATTCTTAAATCTCTTTTTTCTTTTATATCACTTTGATTTCTTCAGAATTTGAGCAATCTCGGGCTGGGTGATGAATACTTTCATTACAGCTTCTCATTCAATTCTTGCAGTGAGCGTTTGGGAAGGTATCATTTTAATCCCATTCTGCTGAGCAAAACTGAGATCTGAAGAGTTGAAAAAAAAGCTCCCCAGTTGAGCTGGAATTTAAAGCCAAGCATCTATCTGACTAGATCTCAAGCTCCTAATCACGGCAAGGCTCAGGAGACTAATTGGGAGGTTTTGCTCACTATGTCTGCTGCAAAGGATTGAGGATGTTAGAACGTTTATTACAAAGTGGAGACTGACTCAAGATCTATGGGGGAATGTGAAAAATTTCATGGGGAGGAGTTTTCCTACAAATCTTCATTTTTTACTAAACCTGAAGGAGTTACCACTTAGACATTTAAATCTTCCCTTAAACTGACCTCATACCAAATAATCCGTTAAAGTTTACATGCTCTTTCAGGAACATTCTGGTTTAGAAGTCCCCTTGGATTTCCTTGAATCATGTCTTCCACACTCATGTGAAGGATCTAGGGAGACTCAGCTTTATACTGTGGCCTTACAGAACTTAATATTCTGTTAATTTTAGATTTGAATGCTAATTGATGAGGGTCAGAAAGAAGAATCCCCGTTCATTATCTTAAAAGCTAGGGATATTTCATGTTACAGTGAGGTGTCTGGGTGCAAATAAGGCCAACAGGAGTTTGTAATGGATCACGATGAAGTCAGAGTTGGAGTATTTTTCCAGTATATTCCTGATGAGGTATTCAGTAACAGATTTAAGTGGTACTTAATGTTTCCCCACTGCATGCTGTCAGTAGACTTTAAATAAAATCGACCTAGAGTGTAGCTTTGAACTCAGTGAGCCAGGAGAGCTCTGTAGAACTTTACTGATGAGCTTGCAAAAGATAGTTTAAGTTTGTGAAGATATAATTAATACCATAGCAGCATGATGCTTGATAAAGTCCACCTTTTAAATAATTCAAGAGATGAAACGTTACTTTTGGTCTACCGTTTGATGGTATGTTCCTATAGATACTAAAGCCATTTGTATTCAAAATTTCTTACTGTCCCTAGAAATAAAATGTATTTATATGCTAATATAATTTAAAAAAATGGGACTAGGAAGAATGAGCAGAATTAGTTACTAAGACAGTTAAAAAGTCCAAAAAATAATTTGTTTTGTGTCTGTGTGCAGTGGACATTGGAACATTTGGAAAAGTGATGTCTTCGATGGTCAGTTTCTGGTAAAAGCACTTCACATCTTGTTCTAAGGACTATCACAGCTCCTCAGTCTGATGATTCTGGGGGAACAGGGATGCTGGTCTTACTCCTCATCTGCTCTGGCTTTTGGGTTTGACTCTGGCCTGGCCACATGGCAATTAGTGATGGGGGCACTGTCCATTGTTGGTCCGATGAAAATTAATCCTCAGACTCCTGAGTAAACCATTGGTAAGGACCAAAGGACAGACGATCTGTGAGGTTACAGACTGTACAGATTATCAGTGTGATGCTGTTGGTCTTGCTTCACGGAAGGATTCCTTGGTCTAGAATGAAACCAGCTAGGGAGAGAGATGGAAGGAATGTTTACTGCCTTGAGCACTTGAAAACAGCCATACCTGAAATATCTCTTAGGGTGTTTTAGTTACATGATTCAAAAAAATCTATTTTTGGCTTAGGCCGGGTTGGTTTCTGTCAATCGCAACCAAATTAGTCTTCAGTACCAAAGGGAGCCATTCCCCTTCTATGCTTCTAGCCCCGAGTGCAGGATAAACCCCCACCCACTACCCCTATTTGCGTGGCTCTCCCAAGCTCTTGCTCTGACCTCTCCAGACCGTTCTCATTCAGTGTGGGCTCTTGGAGGTGACACAGCCCACTTAGCCATTGCTGGCGGATATCTCCCTATCTGATAGTCCCTCCATGGCATGTTCATCATTCGGGGACTCCATGGAAAATTCTACCTCTTGAGTGCCTTCTCTGTGACTCTAGTCAAGGTTTATCCCTTCCTTCACTTCTCTCAAGTGCTTCACACTGATCATTTCACGTAACTAACAATTACCTACCGTCATTTTTTAATTCAATGCTTGTTGTTACTATTATTGCTATTATTATCATTTTATTGATAATGTTCACAAATAGGAGATGTATTGTATTCTATTTATATTATATGTGGGGTTCAGCCCACCTACTCACCAGAATGGCTCTGCTTATGTCAAGTTCCTATATGGAGATCATACGTAAAAAGCACTTGAGTACAGGTTTGGGAAGTTCTAAGAGGAAGGGAAAAGTAGCTCTGATTGAGTGGTTTTTGCACTCACAGGTCTGTATTCTAGTACCTTTATAACTTGAAGCCCTTAGTACAGCATGAGACACACAGCAGCGACTTGACACCATTTTTTCTTCATTCTTCTCATTCCCCGTTATTAACATTATTTCAGAATATAAGTCAAAGTCTTCATTATGGCCCACCAGTCCCTGATATTCCCCACCTATTATCTTTCTGCTCTCACATCCTGTTGGGGAAAGTCATTGGAAGGACATGTTGGCCAGTTAACCTGGGAGCTGGGGCTGGGCAATCAGGGGCTCTACACCCCTTCCCTGTCCTTGGAGTACGGGTTCTGCTTGATGTCTCCACTCCCAGAGGCTGCCCCAAGGACCTAGCCATGACATAGGGTTATAGGGTACACATGACCGAACCCAGTTAAGGCCTCCCTATAAACTTATAATTTGGCACACTAGTGCAGGGATCCAATTTGTCTTGCTGCTGCCTAAGACAAGTATCTTATGTTACTTTCTTTTTCCCCTCTGTGTTTATGTTTCATTCTTAAGCATAACAAAGGACAACCCATCTTTTAATTATTACAGTCTCTCCATAATTACATTCTGGTCATTTAGGCATTCACTAATTTATTCCTCAGATGATTGGTGAATACCTATTACAAAATAACCACTGTGCTTAAACCAAGGGAATACAGATCCTTGTCCTTGATGAGTTTATAGACTGGTAAGAAGGAGAGACAGAAAAGCAGACAATTGTAAAATATTAAGGCAGAAACAGGGAAAATAAACAGAGAAAGGGAAGAAGGACTATGTGT
Source organism: Crocuta crocuta (assembly GCF_008692635.1). Classification (NCBI taxonomy): domain Eukaryota; kingdom Metazoa; phylum Chordata; class Mammalia; order Carnivora; family Hyaenidae; genus Crocuta; species Crocuta crocuta. Next base: position 3,532,261 of record NW_027529641.1, on the reverse strand, counting down.
ATATTCATTATTTGTATATTTATATATATAATTTATGTAATATATATAATATATAAATGAATATATTTAATACTCACAAGTGAGATGACCGTTGCAGCTCCAAACATCACATTCACACTTTTTTTTAAGAGATGCTTTTTTTAAAGTTTATTTATTTATTTTAAGAAAGAGAGGCAGAGAGAGGAGAGAAAGGATCCCAAGCAGACTCCGCATTGTCAGTGCAGAGCCTGATGTGGAGCTTGAACTCACAAATCATGAGATCGTGACCTGAGCTAAAACTGAGTTAGAAGTTTAACCAACTGAGCCACCCAGGTGCCCTGACGTTTACACATGTTGGAAATAGCTAGGAGGGACAGGTGTCTCCAGCACCTGCTTTTATCAGGAAGCAAAATCCTTCTTCATCTTCTTCCCACCTTCTCTTTCAGCTTTTTATATTTATTCATTTCTTTTGAGGGGAAGTGGGGCAGAAAGAGAGGGAGAGAGAGAATCGCAAGCAGGCTCCACACTGTCAGCACAGAGCCGCACTGGCAAAGAGAAATAGGATTCTCTGTCCTTAAACTGGAGGTTAGAGTATGATAAAAAGACAAATAACTACTAGTTAGGCAACAAAAGTGCCTGCCACAAATATATTCTAGGTTCTCTGAGGGATAACAATTAGTCTTCTACACAGCCTTGGGAGCAACTTGGTCTGCAAGAAGAGTGAGCTCAAAAGATATCCTTTTAACTTTTCCCTAGTGGCACCTCTTCAGAGAAGCCAATTTATCATCATCATGTCCTTACTAAGAAGGCGATGGGAATAGAAGGCTAGTGATCATGGGGTGTGGCCAGCCCAGATTTAAAGCATGGCCCACAAAATAAATAATTCTAGGCTAGCTACTCATTCTCCTTGAAAATTATTTTTTGCACCTCTCAAAGTGAGATGAGGATAACTTTCAGATTAATTTCCTTTTTCAGAAGTTTATTTTGAAAGACAGTGTGAGCCGGAAAGGGGCAAAGAGAAGAAAAGATCCCAAGCAGGCTGTGACTTGCTATCGCAGAACCTAACATGAGGCTCAAACTCACGAACCATGAGATTGTGACCTGAGCTGAAACCAAGAGTCAGTGCCTAACCCAACTGAGCCACCCAGGCACCCCTCAGATCAATTTCAAGGATCAATGGCAATGAGCAAAACACTTTGCAGATTATCTGGGGTAGGCGATCAATTTAGAATGCATTATTGTTATTAATATTATTATTTTATTATTATTATTTACCAGAGGACTTGGGACTAACCCAAGTTCTAAGACTCAATAAAATAATCTGTTAAATAGACAGAATTCACTACATCAAAGACCTAGAAAGGGCAGGGTCGGTTTGTGCATTTCTGTGTATGAAATTTGCAACCAGAACTCCCTATCTCATCAGAGGGAAGCTGGGAAACTACAGTCTCACTGCAAGGCTCCCCATGATTTCTTCTGTGGAGCCAACTATTGTTCATTTCCTTCAGGTCTGTTTGTTTTTTTTATTAGTTACTTATCTACTTTACTTTTTAATGTTTGATTATCTTGTATCTACTTTGGCCAAAACCATGTGGATCTGTAGCCCACATTAACATTCATACATCTTCACTGTAATGTCAAACCTCTTTGGTGTTGAGCATACTTTCATTTCCACTTCCAGAAGTAGTTAAAAATAGCGAGTGAAGTCCAAATTTGTTGTTTACATGAACTTCAAAACCAAAGCAGTTTTTTGTGCTCTTTTCACAGGGGGTTATATCGGAACTCTGCCACTATCTTCCTCGGCACTGGGAATGTCCACGTTGAGCACTCGGGTATGGAAGGAGACTCGAAGTAGGGGAGAAAGGAGAAGGCAAACTGGAAAAAGAAGGTGACTTCTCTTAGATGTCAGTGTGACAAATTGCCCTAAGGTAAACGAAGGGCATGTTGGCTTCAGGGAAGTTAACTTTGATAAGGGGACAAAGCAGGTGAAGAAATCTGAGATGTTACTTAGTAGATCAGAGATACTCATTAGGGAGTGTGAGGGAGTTTTGTGAATCCAGACTGATTCCTGCAAGCTTTAACTTGCTTAAAGTTCTAAATCAAGCCAGAAACAGCCCTTTCCCTCACCTCCATAATAGATTTCTGGCTTTCATTTGCAGAAATCATCCTTGGTTTTCTTTTATGTGAGGCTATTTATTTATTTTTAAATAAAGAGAGAGAGATAGTGTAAGAGAGGCAGAGAGAGAAGGCGAGAGAGATTCTCAAGCAAGTTCTGAGCTGTAAGCACAGAGCCCAACGCAGGGGTCCATCCCACCAACCATGAGATCATGATCTGAGCCAAAAGCAAGAGTCGGATGCTTAACCGACTGAGCCATTCAGGTGCCCTCCCCACCTTAGGTCTTACTCTTATTAATCTATTTTACAGGTTTGGAATTGTGATGACAAAAGGTTCTTCTATTGACTCAAAGCTTTTGTATGTACTCTTCATGATGGGGAAAAATCATGCACTGTTTGTTTTAGAAATGTGGACAGCTGTTAGTTACTTTTTAAAAGAAAAGGGGGGGGGGCGCCTGGGTGGCTTAGTCGGTTGAGCGTCCGACTTTCGCTTAGGTCATGATCTCGCGGTTCGTGGGTTCGAGCCCCGCGTCGGGCTCTGTGCTGACTGCCAGCTCAGAGCCTGGAGCCTGTTTCAGAGTCTGTGTCTTCCTCTCTCTCTGACCCTCCCCTGCTCATGCTGTCTCTCTCTCTCTCTCCTAGAAATAAATAAAAAAAAAAAAAAAACATTAAAAGAAAAAGGGGAACAGTGCACATTTCAGGCAGTTGTGAAAAACTTGTAGGAACATTAACGTGCTGCAAAATTTAGGTTGCTAATATAACCGATGTGGCTTATAAAATAAAGCATCTACCAAGTACCGTAGACTCTTTTATCTTGGTTTCACCTTCCATGATTTCAGTTAGCTGTGGTCAACTGTGGTCCAGAAGCAGATGCTTCTCCATTGGATGTGCTATCAGGTAGCCTAATGCTGCATAGTAGTCTATACTACATAACAGTGCCTATATCATTCATCTCGCTTCATCTCATCATGTGGGCATTTTGTCACCTCACATCATCCCAAGAAGGGTGAGTAGAGTACAATAAGATCTTTTGAGAGAGAAAGAGAGACTACGTCCACATAACTTTTATTGTAGTATACTGCTATAAATGTTCTATTTTATTATGCATTATTGTTAGAATCTTATGGTGCCTGATTTATAAAGTAAACTTTGTCATAGATACATGTGTATTGGAGAAACCACAGAATACATCAGGCTTCAGTACTAAAGTGGTTTCAGGCATGCAGTGGGGAACTTGGAATGAATCCCCTACAGATAAGGGGCAACACTCTAGCAGAATATTAACATTTAAACTGTTAGTACAGCAAGCATTTGACTTTGTGTATATATATATACATACATACATATACATATACATACATACATATAGGGTCATTATTAATTATTTTGTTTTAGAAAAGTTAAAACTTAATCTAAAATATATCATCTCCCTATTTTCCAGATTAACCAAAAGTAACAAATTTAAAACTAGTTTTGACCACAGAACTATTTATATATATTTACTGAAAACCTTCTCTCTCTCTCTTTTTTTTTTTGTATTCCTGATACCAAGCACATTATACAAAGCCAATAATTCAGTCGGTTAAAAAAATCAGTTAATATGGACCTTAATGGAGTGGTCATATCAGAGAAGCTGAGGCACACAGTTTCTAGAAATGTAGAGTGGTGCAGAGCACAGTAGAAATAAATTTAAGAGACCAGATTCCATCTTTGCTGTCTTCATGATCACGAGTACATTCATTAACATCTCTGTGGCTCAGGTAAACTCACCTGTTCACTTTTTCCTTTTTTTTTTTAATTTTTTATTTATTTTTGAGAGAGAGAGAGAGGCAGCATGAGCAGGGGAGGGTCAGAGAGAGAGGGAGACACAGAATCTGAAGCAGGCTCCAGGCTCTGAGCTAGCTGTCAGCACAGAGCCCGACGCAGGGCTTGAACCCACTAACCGTGAGATCATGACCTGAGCCAAAGTCATCAGATGCTTAAAGACTGAGCCACCCAGGCACCCCACCTGTTCACCAATTCTATTCTGGCCTTGGTCAGATTTACTTTCAATTCATGATCAAAGGTCACTTAACACTCCACTGAAATTCTATGATTTCCTGGTAAGCTCATTTTCACTTTGACATGATTTTTTCAAAACCTATCCTGTCTTCTCAAAGCTCCACAGCCCTCCCTACTGCACCACTCACTGCCTCAAAAGATGTCACTACTCAGTTCTACAATCTCTCTTCCTTGAATATTGTCCACCATCTTTACAGGATGTGTTCCATTTTTTTCCCTCCTTACTTCCTCCTCTGATCTTCTGTGTACAGTTGGAAAGCTGACAGTGGACCCCTCTAACTTCAGTGTGATCAGCATGGCAAGAGGTGATGGGGGATAAGCTCAGATCAACCTGCTACCCCTCAAACCCCCCGGGCTGGTTAAGGTTTTATGGCTTTATCCAGAGTTAAGGGAAGCCCTTGAAGAGATTTTAGCAGGAGGGCAGGGACCTGATCAGATTGCATTTTGGAAAGGATTTGCATACAGCACCTCATGTTATCCTTGTCACAAAGGGTTCCTGGGGGGATGGTTGTGCTAACATCTTCTCTTCAGAACTAGAAAATGCTGAGGCATAGTGAGGTAAAGAATGTGCAGAGACTCACAGTTGGCAAGTTGTGGACTGAGGATTGGAGTCCAGGCAATTTGCTCTAGAATCTGTTGTTTTGAATGTGTCAAAAACATCTAAGTGTAGACATTATGGCTCAGAGATAATTGGGACTAGGGTTAGCAAGAAAGGCCCAAACCAAGGCTTAGATTTAATAGTCATCAATATATAGATGTTGATTGGGGCACCTGGGGGCTCAGTTGGTTAAGCATCTGACTCTTGATCTTAGCACCTCAGGTCTTGATTTCAGAGTCGAGTTCAAGCCCCATATCTGGCTCCACACTGGGCATGGAGGGTACTTAAAAAATATAGATGATAGAGAGATAGAGAGATAGAGAGAAAGATAGATATTGAAAATTATGTTTTCACGTGACAATATCTAGATTGAGGGTACAAAGGGGTAGGACAGAGTTCTAGGACAGAGCCATGAGGAATGTCCCCAGTAGGTGATTTGGAGGGCTAAAATTGAGAGAGGATGGGGCCACAGAGTCTAAGATGATTAAGGATACATCTTAATAATCTTGAGTGCTTCTGAGAGGCAATATAGAAGAGGGCCAAAAATGTCCATTGGATTTTATGATATGGACTTCAGTTGTGATCTTAGTAAGAGTCTTGAAAGAATGGAGGGGGGGGGTTGAAGCTAGATTAAAATAAGTTTCCTCATCATTGTAAAAATTCTGCGAGCTTGAATGTTAAGGATGGGCCCCCACCTGAGGAAGATAATAGCCTGTGAATGAGGTCTGATATCCAGGTGCCCGTTTGAAGCCATGTTGCCAGAAATGACCTGTTTGGCTACATTTTGATGTAGAGAATGTTTCCAAATTAGCCAAAATAAAATCATGTTCATTCTCCTCTCAGCATTGCTTTTTGTATGCTGCCTGCCCTCACCCAAGAGGTGCAGATGACAAGTGGGTGCAAGAAGCCAGCATTGACAGAGAAAGAATTGGGATCGGATGGCTCAGGTGCCTGAAGAAGGAATCTTTCTGCACACTCTATTTTCTTGTTTATGTAATCAACTCTTCAGAAGACAGTGACTGACCTGATGGTCAGTGAATACACACTTATCCAGCAAGTCACCATGATGTCATAGAACGGACCTTCTTTCCAAACAGGTGTAATTTTGAAAATTCACATTTAACCTAAACACTTTAATTTTTTTCACGAAGCAGCTTCAAGTTATTTTTAGTCAAGTGTGAAGTATTCTTCAAATACTCCTTGTCAAACTACAAAAAAAATATGAAAAGTTGTATTTTTTCAACGTTTATTTATTTTTGAGAGACAGAGATAGAATGTGAGGTGGGGAGGAGGAGAGAGAGAGGGAGACACAGAATCTGAAGCAGGCTCCAGGCTCCAAGTGGTCAGCACAGACCTGGATGTGGGGCTCGAACCCACAAACTGTGAGATCATGACCTGAGCCAAAGTAGGTCACTTAATTGACTGAGCTACCCGGGTGTCCCTGAAAAGTTGTATTTTAATTGATTATGATTTTTCTGCCATTTGGGAAGAAGTCTCCCAATTTAATAGCAATTTTAAAAGTTATTTTGTACTTAATTGAGTTTTTCTTTCTTGACCAGATATCATATCAAATCAAATCATCATGTCTATACAGGCTCAGATGCTTAACCAATTGAGCCACCCAAGTGCCCCAATATAGCGTATCTTTCATGTTTGTTGTAAGACTGGGTTCAATGCAGTGATGGCTGTCTTCCCAGGATGCGTGATATTTGTTGGTCTTATTTTTACTTTTGTTTGTTATTTATTATTGTTTTTTGTGTTTGTTTTGTGCATTACACTTACTCCTTTCTAAACTAATCTAGCAAGTGAAATTTGAGGTGGTAAGATGATTTCAGGAAAAACAAAAGCACACATCACTGTTCCGAGGCGTACTGCTTCAAAGATTTCACAAACCCTAAGGTTACTGGACTGGTCTCCTAGTATCAGAAAGTAACTGTTTAGATTGTTTGACAACACATCTTCAGTTCCTTTGAAACTTTTTTTTTTTTTTAACTTGGAATATAATCTCCCCTAAGCACCTGCTCCATTATTCTTGGGGAAGAAAATACACTTACTCCACATCAGCCTCCAAGTTCAGCCTGTCTCCCACAGGAATCATCTGTGATGAACCTTCTCGGCATCAGTGATTACAATGATACTCTTACTGTGGGGACGTTTAAATAGCAGGACAATCAGCACACGTTCCTTTTCATCTTTGCCTTCCATAATTTTCTTTAGCAGAGGTCTCGTCAAAAATGCTTGATTTTTTCTTCCCCAATTAGAATTCTTCAAAGGAGAGAAAATGTGACTTGGAGTCCAGGTTTTGTAGCAAATGGTTTAGGACCACAGCTGCTCTAGCTTTTGAAGTCCCCTCTGCCCACCTCTTGATGCTGAAACCCTCTTTATGGCAGCATTAGGTATTTCAGCTCCATTTTCTGACAGGAGAGGTGGAGAGTGAGGGAAAACCTTTCATGTTGGACTTTGCTACTCTGCTACCATGCTTGAAAGAGAAAAAAATCATTTGTATATATCTGGTCCTAGTACTTACCTATATTTTAATGTCTTTGCTTAGTAAGCATTGATGGCTACCACTAGGTTTTCCTTTATTCTGCCTTAATTAATGGCAATTCAAGTTCCATACAATTAATTTAAAAGACAGTCCCTCAAAGTTGCATCGATTGAATCAATGCAGGTGTAAGACACAGATTAAGTTCCAAATATTCCCAAGAATAGACTCTTCCCGCTTCTGGTCACAAAGGGCCAAGGAAAGAGGTAAAATCATATTGAGATAATTTCTTCCCAGAGCTAGACAGGAAAAACAAGATGACTTCTGTATTTATCTTAAAAATGTAAAAGAACAGTGTACATCAAAAATCAGCCCTTTCCTTCAGCGAAAGGTGATTTTCACACTTGTAAATTCACTTGTGTGAAGGCAGCCAGACCATACATGAAGTCACTTTACTCCAGCATTGGTGACATGATACCACTGGATAAATACTTTCTTCTGCAGAATGGAGTCGGAGGCAAGGTCTTCTTGTGGATGAAGTCAAGCAGCGTGAACTAGCTGATGATATTTTTGATTGCCTCCCTTGGAATGTGGGTATTGGGCAAAAACCATGAGCAAGCAGATGCTTTGGCATACACTTATTTATTCCATGTAGCTCTTACCTCTCTTACCTCTTCATAAGTATTTTATGACTTGCACACTTGACTACACCTTTGATTTTTAATTTTATTTTCCTGAGGAAACCTGAACACTTGAACTTGGGTTGAAGGTGAAGTGTGCGCCTTTTAGCAGACCTGAGCTTATGCAGGTTTCTGGTGAAAATATGATTCATAAGTATGTGTTTCAATCGCATTTTGCACCTGCTTTTTGAGAGTTGAGTAATGTTATTTTGAGAGTTGGGTTATTGTTTGAACAGTTGTGGCTGGTGCTTCAAAACAAGGTGCTACAGTAGTAGAATCTGAGGATAAGAAGTGAGTTGGGACTGATGCAGGGCAACTCAGGCTTCTATTGATGACGTACTTGTGGTGTTATTTGACAATATATACCCTCACTGGGGGCTGTCCTTGTTACGATTCCACCTTGGTCTAGGTAGTACTTTCTCTGAAAGTTGTGAGAAAACTCAGTGTTGATTTATTGGGACTCGATGCATAGATATTAGGCTTAATGAAAGACAGTTCCTCCTATTTAAGAAAATTGGACGTTTGTTGCTGTACTCTGAGGCACTGAGACTTTCAAAGCTCTCCTGGTAGCGGTCGGTAAGGGGGGGGCTTGCGTCATATGGCAGTTCAAATTGTTCTGGTATTGCTAGTAGAATATTTGGAGTCTTTCTCTACTTTTTGAAGGTCTTGTCCTACCATAGGGATAACTTTGGGGAACAGAGATCTCCTACACCATCATGGCTGCCTACCCCTCACCTTCAGACCAGATTGGTGAGGACAATAGAAAGGTACAGAGAATTCTGGGGAGTCTCACTGTTAGCTTCAGGATGACACAGTAAAGAGCCAAAGGAGAGGAGTCCCAGGGAGGCTATCATTGACCATCTTCTAGGAAGTTCTCAGAAATGGCTGGGAAATATTGGAGAAGGAGAATGACCAAGTGTGATCACTTTCAATATTGAGTATGATAAATACTCAATAAATATCAATACTTCCAAATAAAATTGCAGAACAAATCAGTTTCCCAAATCTCTCTGTCTGGATGCCACAAGCATAATAGAACAAATAAGCAAAATATTTGCCATAAGAACTAATTAAGAAAAAGTTTATCACTTCTGTCATAAACTTCTAAAAGATATAGCCAAGGGGAATTTAAAAACAAACCTTAGGAAAACCTTTGATTATATCTCCCTATCCAAGAAAGAGAATGGAAAAAAAGATGAGTCAACAAAATTCTGGGAGCTCTTATTAATATCCCACCATTAGGAAACAATCAAATAAAGAAAGGACACTTAACCCTAGGTAAAGGCAGGGAATGATTCTAGTTATGGTGGACAACCCATCTACTCCCACATGTTGGTGGGGGCTGAAGGGATTCATTTTGTTTCCCGATCTGTGGGAAATCAAAGCATTGGTCTAAATTTTGCAGGCACACCTCTAGGTAACAGCCATAGAGTAGAGTGAACTCTGTTAGAAGACATTAAGCCATCTCTTAGATACAAGGGTCAGCCAAACCCAGGCCCATGGGCCTCCTCCTGCATTACAAATAAAGTTTTATTAGAACACAGCTCTGCCCATTTGCTTTTGTACTGTCTATGGCTGCTTTCATGCTATGAGAGCAGAGTAAATTAGTTCCAACAGAGACCAAAGGTATTTCCTATCTGACTCTTTGTAGAGAAATTTTGCCCACCCAGTCTTAGACAAAAGGGGGGAGCTGAGGTTGCCCAACAAAGAAAATCATTCTGAGAGAAGATGGATGGTGGCAAGGAAATTTACTAACTCAATTATAGAATATGCTAAAGCCTAAAGAGAGACAATTATATTAAATGTGAATAAGGCAAGGGAAAAATTTCACTGTTGTTTATGTAAATACAAAGAAGAAAAGAACCATAAAACCCACTTTGGAAGAAAACATAACTGAAGAAAATATACGAACAGTGCCATACTCCACAAATATTACTAAGGAGAGTATGAATTAAAATAAACGTTTCAAAGACAAGATGATCAACTAACCTAAAATGATAAGTGTGAAAATCGCAATGCTAAGGGAATGATTGGAGATTATGAAACAAAACCGACAGAGCAACCTTATGTTTATAGTACTACTAAATAAGTTACGAAGAACCAAAGACAAAATACCTATGGTGGAAAATCAAATTGTTGGCATAGACAAAAGGCTTGAGATCATTGTGATAATTGCAGAGAAAAAAAGAGAGTGATTTTAAGCAATAAGGAAAAGCAAATAGGTATTGGAAAACACACAGAGATGTTTTGATGACATGAGTGTTTACTATTACTGTAGTAGAGAACAAAATGCATAGTGTAGAAACCTTCTTGTTGTAAAAGGAAGAATAGCATTGTCAACTTCAAGAGTAGGCCATATCACAGGAAAACTTGAAACTGAGCAAGAGGTGTCTTATTTCAGATCTTAAACTTCCATAATAAAGAAAGAAAACGAAGCCATTTATAATGTAGCAAAAACAAAACAAAACAAAACAAAACAAAAACTGAACTAGTCTCAACATTTTCTACACCCAACGCCAGACCATGCAATAAAAACTAACCTCAATCATAATAATCCTTAACCACGGTGTCTTTCTTCTATGGGGGCGACAGAGAGCCTAATCCATCAAAGAATTAACGGAATGCAAGACTTCTGGGAACTCCTGGGACTTCTGTGCCCCTAACACCCATTCATGCTAAATTTAAGGAAATGTAACCATTCGAAGGAAGAATGAACGAGCCCTCATAAAAAGATGAGAGCAACATTTAATGGTGGAGGACAGAAGGCACCGAGGCAAGGGAAATGTGGGTGATGTGCCTTTTATACATGAGTATCCTGTTAACAGGGAGACACCACCCTTTCTCAAACATGCAAGAATTTGGAAACTATCTTGTCTGGGAAACTAAATAAATAAATAAATACTTCAGTAAGGAAAATAATAATAACAGCATCTAGGCAGTCAAGAAACCACACAGAAATAAAAAATTAACCAGCTCATGGGGCACCTGGGTGACTCAGTTGGTTAAGTGTCCAACTTCAGCTCAGGTCATGATCTCACGGTTCGTGGGTTCGAGCCCCACATCGGGCTCTGTGCTGACAACCAGCTCAGAGCCTGGAGCCTGTTTCAGATTCTGTGTCTCGCTCTCTCTCTGACCCTCCCCTGCTCACGCTCTCCCTCTCTGTCTCTCTCTCTCAGAAATAAATAAAACATTTAAAAAATTAACCAGCTCAGAAATAGATAAGCCACAATCAAATAAAAAACTAGTGAGAGCTCTTATGACATTTATTAAAACAAATAGAATAGAGTTGAAGATATAATATAAAAACATCAGCAACCTTAAAGAGGTAAAAATAGATGTCGAAGCAAAGGGATTAGATGTGGAGGAAAGTACACCAACTTTCTAATTTTTCATCATTTTAGGTCAGTGGATATTGACTGAAATTGAAATATTTTGTTTCAGAGAAACAGAATGCTCCGATGTATTTAATTTTAATGGTTATTTATTTCTATAATCCTTAATATCTTTTGGGAACTAACAGTTCTTGAGGTGATAAGACTTTCTCTAAGTTTGACTGATTCTATCCGTTACATCACAATTTCTATCCCCTCTATGAACTTCAAAAATGTTTAAATGCCCTCACTCAAAAATTGCAAAAATGCAATTTATGACATTTTTTATATTCATCCATCCACACACATCCATTCATTTTTCTACCCATTTAGTGTCTCTCTTCTTCCCTCTCTCTTGTATTTTATGTTCATGTTTATATTTATATTTAGAATTCGTATTTATATTTGGATGTATTCATATGAATTAAAACGTGTGGAGTGATATCCTAATGTTAATGGTGGCTGTTTCTACATAGGCAGATTTTTAAAAAAATTTTGTTTTCTTTTCCTGTGTTTGGTTATATGTTCTTTTATTGCCTTTGTTAAACTAATGAACAAGTAAAGTCATTCAAAAAAATGAATTAACTCATTATTCATAAACCCTCAGAAGATTTGGATTATATATGTGAAAATACAAAAATGCTGAAAGATCAATCGTAACACTTAAAGGCAAAATCTTGAATGAAAGGAAGCAAAGTAATTTTAGAACAAAACATAGTCGACTTATCTGGCTTAGGGAAAATTGTAAAGCTGACAAAGCCCACCGTTCCTCTTCTTAAGATCTCTGAACTTATCTGAACTTGGGAATGGTATAGATGTTTTTGAAAATCTGTTAGTGTAAGAATCCCCTCTGGGGCACCATGCTCTGTGGTTTTCTGCACTTTCCCCAAGATACAAGTGTTTCCCTCTCTAACTGTCCTATGTTTATTTGCTATGATATTTCTGCCAAGTCATTACTATCTAACCTATTGTCTTATTATGTTACACTTTCTGGAAACATTTTTGTTACGACCCCATCCAAAGGAGTGAACAATGCTACACAGCAAATGAGGAAAATATTTATGGACATAAATACAATCTGTTGCTCCTCAAATCCTATATCCTTTTTCCAACAAAAAGGAAAGGAATTGGGCCATGAGTCGAAGACTCGGTATTCTAAAATTACCATTTTTCTAGGAGACCTAGAGAATCCTTGAATCACATTATTTATTTAAAAAGTCAAATGAGTAAAGATCAGGCTGCAAGTGGCTTACAAAATATCCTATGACTTAAGATGTCTAAAGAAACTGAGGATTATTAATAAAACACATTGTTTTGGTCTTTGAAAAATATGATTGACTCTTCTGATTAACCACAGCCCTAGAAATCAGATTCATATCTATTCTCTCTTGAATATTGCCACATTTCCTACTGATAGTCTAAACAGATAATCATACCTACCAGCAATGATAATGGGATCCTGGAGAAGCAGAAGGCGAGGACAGTGGGTAGAACATCGTTGGGGCTCCAGCTGTGTTTAGCTTTCAAGAAACCATGTGTTTCTTGTTAGACCATCTTCTTACTCCTTTGCCTTCCTCCTGACGCTTCAGCGGAAAACAGGATTTCAGCTCCTAGGGCCCAGAGTGAGTTCTTTGATTCCCTATGCCTTATCCTTAGTTTTTCTTGCATGCTATCAGCAAATCTGGATAACTGTGACAATAAGCTGAATGCTTTTTTTTGGTTTGTTTTTAACTGAACCATAAGCTGAGGCCTAAAACCACCCCAGAGCATTTATGTTTAGGTGGAGGTAAAATATTAAAATGTAGTCTGAGAAAAGAGACTCAAGTCTATCTCTTCAGAGATTTGGAAGAAATTACCAAGTAGGTTGTAAAGCCGTTCAGAATAAGAATGACATGTCTGGTGGTAAAGTGCTGGCTACATCCCAAGTCCCCACTGTGGTCAGGAATCTCCAGGCTCCTGTGGCTGTGGGCCATCCAGAGCCATGAGACATGAGACCCAGAAATGCCAGCTTCGGCTGCTGCAGAGAATGTTAATCTTTCCCTCCTCCTCCATATTCCCTGCCCCTCAGTGCAATCTCCAACCCTCCAAAAGCCACAAGTGTGTAAATGCATTCATTTTCCAGGAGCTGTTTATTCTGTTTAATAGACACCTATTGCCCTCTCATCCTTTCTTTTTAGTCTGTCTGGACAGGCACAAAACAAATTACTGCAAAATGCTTTCAGTCAAGTGCCAGGTGGAATCATAATGATGAACGCTCCACTCTTGGGCTCTGGAACTCTGTGGGTGCGTGTACTGACAGCCCTGTCTCCCTCAATTAGAGCCTCCTGGATGTGTCTCTCTCTGAAGTCTGTGTGAAGCGCCAAAGCCAATCCTCTACCTTTGGAAGGTTCTGTTCTCATAAAGACATTTTGAACTCGCTGTGAGAGAAGAAACCAAAAGGAAATGACGTCGGAAGTTCTGGAAAGTTTCAAACATATTTCTTAATGGAGCATTTCCAGTATTTGTTGGCTCTTTTTTTTTTTAAGTTTATTTATTTATTTTGAGAGAGAGAGAGAGAGAAAGTGAGCAAGGGAATGGCAGAGAGAGAGAGTGAGAGAAGAGGATCCCAAGCAGGCCCTGAGTTATCAGCCCAGAACCTACCTCAGGGCTCGAATACAAAAACTATATGATCATGACCAGAGCGGAAAAGGAGAGTCAGATGCTGACTGAGCCACCCATGTGTTGGTTCTAATAAAGATCGGGAAACTCTAATATCGTGCTAGGATGTAGTCCTTAGCATGAAACTCATTCATGGTGTTGTTTTAAAACAAGTCACTGACATCAGGGTCCTTAATTTACTTACACCAAGTTTATATATTGAAGATCTTCTTGATATTTAAGAAAGATCCATACCATGCAACAAAAAGCAACATATAGTATTATGCATTGATTGTTTTTGCAATTCCAGCCCAACCAAGAAATACATTTAGTTGGAATTAACATAATAGTATTCCAGGCCAGCTTTTGAATTTTCAGCATTTGAAAACCATCTCTCAATATTTTTTGGAAAATCTCTCCCTCTCTCTCACTCTTTCTTTTTTTCTCTTTTTTCTATAAAAGACAAATTATTTTTTCTCCATATCATCTGGGACCTAAGTTATCAGTTTTTACCACTACAGTTATTGTGATCAACCACCAATTTATTAAAACGATGAGAAATAACCCCCTTCAGAACTCAAAATGTGGGAAATGCAGCAGCAAGTTCTTGTTTCCAAGAACAATTTAGGATATTTGAAAAAAGAAACAAACTATTACCTCTATTCCAAATACCAATGAAAAGATTATCTAGTGGGTCAGCTTTACAAATGTTTCTGATATTCCAAACTTCATTGACAAAGTGGGCTTTAAAAAAATGTTTATTTACTTATTTTGAGAAGGAGAGCTCAGAGAGAGGAGAGAGAGAATCCCAAGAGAATCTCAAGCAGGCTCTGCACTGCCAACACAGAACCGGAAGTGGAGTTCGAGCTCATGGAACTAATGACCTGAAATTAAGAGTCAGACACTTAACTACCTGAGCCATCCAGGCACCACAAAAGCAGGCTTTTAGATGCCATTTGCCATTGTAAGACCTTGACTCCTAACATATTGGTCCAGGGTTAGAACCTAGACACATAACTTAGCCAACCAAATCCTCCATAGTTAGGGAACTGAGAAGGTCAGCCAGATGTCCCTGGGACACAGTCGGAGCATTCATGAAGTATTACTGAGGTTCTTGGATTTGCTCTGGCTCTTTGGTTTATCTAAAGGATTGTTCAAATTTCCCTCTGATTCTGTGCAATACTTTTCTTACAAATCTGTCGATGACAAACCTTCAGAATGACTTGCAATAAAAATAGTTTTAACTTCTATGAAAAGATTCAGATAGCTAAATCTGAGTACACTTCAAATGAGGGATTGAGTGTAAATGTCCAACTATCTTCTACTCTCAGCAGACTCCCTAGGGTTCGGTAATATGCTGGGTACCCGAGGTGATTCCTTTTTTTATTTAAAAATGACCAATGATGGGACACCTGGTTGGTTCAGTCGATTAAGCATCCGACTCTTGGTTTTGGCTCAGGTCATGATGCCTGCGTTCACAGATTCGAGTCCCATGTTGGGTTCTGTGCTGACAGCACTGAGCTTCCTTGGGATTCTCTGTCTCCCTGTCTCTCTTCCCCACCTCCCCCCCTCCCCCGCGCTCTCTCTCTCTCTCTCCAAATAAATAAACAAACATTTTTTTAAAAATGACTAATGAAAGTAGAAGGGCAATTCCTTTATTTTTGGCATTGATTTCTGCCGATTTCTTTTTATTCTTCCAATGACAATTAAAAAGAGATGAAATAAAATGGAATGCTTTGGGAATATAGACAATTGATTCCTAATTCTAATTGATTTGAATGATAAGAAAACACATTCAAATAAGAAAAAAATCAATCAGACATCTGCTGACAACTCAAAATGGAATACTGGAAAAGATAAAATGTGCTTCGGTATATTGTTTTTCAGTTCTTCAGAGTTTAATTGGTTGTTCCATTTTGTAAAAAGTCCATATTTAGAATGAGGTTACCCTGTAGTTTTTCAAAAGTTTTAGAATCTTCAACTATGTGATTAGTTTAATTTCTATTCAACAATCTTGCTGCCCATCCCGATTCACAGACTGTAACGATTTCTATGTCATATGAATTCCTGAATTTTAGGTGATTCACTGTTTTTTATCTGCTTGCCACCCAAATAATACTTATATAGTCCCATACATCAAATCTTATATACAAAATATGTGGTGTTATTTTATTCATTTTTTAAAGTTTATTTATTTTTTGAGAGAGAGAGAGCAGGGGAGTGGCAGAGAGAGGGAGAGATAGAATACCAAGCAGATTCCACACTGTTAACACAGAGCCCAACACAGGGTTCGAATTCATGAGCTGCTTGATTATGACCTGGGCTGAAATCAAGAGTATGACACTTAACCACTGAACCACCTAGGTAGCCCAAAGAAGTGGTGTTATAAGCCAGGGTTATGTTCCTGAAAACCCATTTTCTATTATAAAAATAAGTAAAATAAAACACTAACACATACTTTAAACATTTAATAAGTATGCAAGAATCAGTTAATATAATAACCATACCCTAAAAATCCTTTTGGGATGACATTTTCTGCAGGAGCTCACTTTGCTGAAGAAGCGCAAGGAAGATATCTGGGAAAGCTAATTTGAAGGTGCAAGTTTTCTTTTCCAGAAAGACTAAACTACAGCAAGAGGGTTGTCTTGCTTTGGAATGTTCTAGTGGCATTCAAAATTAGGGACATCTGTTGCCTATTTACATAGAACACAAATTCTCTGTAGAATATGCCTCTCTTTTTATTAATGATCTCTAGCTCTACTGACCCAATAAAGTCTCCATTGCTGAGCTCTGACAAGCAAGAGTTTATCAGTTCTATCACTTATCCAGAATATAATCTGAAACAAATCAGTGTACCTCAAGGAACCTAATAACAAATAGGCTATAGAAGAACAAACATTAAAACTAACAGAATGCATTTTCCCTGACTATGAACAAGTGCAGTGCCACATTTATTTTTCTACCATGCAGGGAAACAGATTTTTAAAAATGTTTATTTATTCTTGAGAGAGGGTAAGAGACAGAGCAAAAGCAGGGGAGGGGCAGAGAGAGAGGGAGATGCAGAATCCGAAGCAGGCTTCAGGCTCTGAGCTGCCAGCACAGAACCCAACACAGGGCTCAAACTCACAACTGTCAGATCATGACCTGAGCCGAAGTCGGATGCTTAACCGACTGAACCACCAAGATGCCCGAAACAGATTTTATTAAAAGAGAAGACCAGTTGTCTTTTTCTTTCAATTAATAGAACAAAATATTTTTAAAGACAAAATTATATAAGTAAAGGGAATACAATCATTGTAAAAGTAAAGATTGTAGAGCAAAGGCAGCTAACAGGGTTGAGGACATGTAACATGCTAAACCAAGGGCCTGTGGGTGGCTCAGTCGGTTAATCAATGGACTTTGGCTCAGGTCATGATCTCACAGTTCATGGGTTCAATCCGAATTGGGCTCTGTGGTGACAACTCAGAGCCTGGAGCCTGCTTTGGATTCTGTGTCTCCCTCTCTCTTTGCCCCTCCCCTGCTCATTCTCTCTCTCTCTCTCAACAAAAAATAAACATTTAAAAAATATAAAACTCATGCTAAATCATGTTCATACATAATTTGTTTTACTTTATTTTTTTCCAATTTTACCTAATCTTTACAATATCTCAGTGTGTTATGATTTATAATACCCCCAAAATTTATAATATCCACTTTTCAAAAGCTCAGAAATATTTTTTATAAAATGCCTAAATGCAAATATTTTTGGTAAGTAGAAAATCTGGAATTCAAACTCTGTTACTTTTGATCCCAAAGCCCTTGGCTACTTTCATTATCCCACCTTATTATTAAAGTCACATTGGAAGAGAGGAAAGCGAGATAGTTAAAATGTGTATTTTCTTGTACATAGCAAATCCAGCCATCTAATTTATTGGCTGTGTACTGAGCATTGGTACTTAGTTTTCTCATTTGTAAAGTCCCTTTTGCCCCGTGGCATAAAATGCATTATGCATAATGAAAAATTATTAATATACAAAATAGCCTAACTTCATTATTCTCATTACCTAACAATTATGTTTTTGTTAAAGCACTAACCTTAGTCTGAAATGAGAAAACTGAGAGTAACAAGTGATTAAGGAGAGGAAAAAAATATTCCCTTGCAGTTCATCACAAAGGATACAGTGTATTTTAACTCTATCACAAACTATAACAAAATTCAAGGAATGTTTACAAAGTGGCCACACTGGCATTTATCACACCTTAAATATAATTTGTCAAAAAACCTTACAGTTTCATAGAATATAATATAGGTGATGTAAGCACAAGAGTAGCCTCCAAAAATGAGCAGATCCTAATTCACACAACTATGAATAATGTAGGCTTGTGTGGCAAAAGGAATTTGCAGATGTGATTAAGTTAAGGATATTGAGATGGGGTGATTATCTTGGGATGCCTGGGTGGACCCAATAGCTTTACAAAGGTACATCAGAGTCAGAGATGTGACAATGGAAGCCATCAGAGTCTTCAAAAAGCACCTGGATTTGGAAGTGGAAGGAGTGGCTATGAGCCAAAGAACATAAGAAGCAAACACTTTGGGGGCACCTGGGTAGTTCAGTCAGTTGAGCGTCCGACTTCAGCTCAAGTCATGATCTCATGCTTCGTGAGTTCAAGCCCCACGTCAAGCTCTGTGCTGGCAGCTCAGAGCCTGGAGCCTGCTTTGGATTCTGGGTCTTCCTCTCTCTCTGCCTCTCCTCCGCTTGCTCTGTCTCTCTTTCTCCCTGTCTCAAAAATAAATATTAAAAATAAAAGAAGCAAGCATTTTTGTTAATGTTTTTTGTTTGATAGTCCAAGTATCTGCTGAATTCATTCAAAACACCTTTTGCTTAAGATAATATCTATCTCTTCTTTTAAAATCCTATGTCTTCTGCTTTACTTGGAGAGTCTCTTATTCCTGTTCTCTGCCTCCTAATTTCACACGTTAAACTAGTTCTTAATGATGACATGAGCATCTTTGTCAACATTTCTAATGTCAGTGTATCCAGCACAATGCTTGCAACATGGTAAGGATGCAGCAAATGCTTTTTGAAAGCTTGCAAATTAAAACAGGAAGTGTCATTTTTCTTCCATTGAATGAAACATGATAATGGTTTGAAAGGTAAGAGGCAATGAAAGTCAGAACAATGCCATAAATCTGACACTTCCATTCACTTTGCTTAAACTTTCAGTTAAGAGTAACAGAAACTCTGAAAAGCAGTTTGACAAGAGGTAGCAAGATCTTTAAAAATGTTATACCCTTTGTCCTGGCAATTCCATTAAAGGGAATCTAATCTAAGAATATTTATTAGATACGTACCAAAATAATAATAGTGATGATGATTTATTTAATTATTTATTTATTTTTATTTTTAGAGAGAGAGAGACAGAGATAGATAATGCATGAGTGAGTACATAGACATATGTGTGCATGCACAAGCAGGGGAGGGGCAGAGGGGGAGAGGGATAGAGAGAGGGAGAGAGAGAGAGAATATTAAGCAGGCTCCATGTCCAGTATGGATCCCATTACAGGACTTGTTCTCAGATCTCATGACCATGAGATCATGACCTGAGCTAAAAACAAGAGTCAGGTGCTTAACCAACTGAGCCACACAGGTGCCCCTGTGATGAGTATTAATAATATAAACAGAGGTGGGGAATATTATGTTGAATAAAATAATTTTGGAAACATTTCAATATCCAAGGAAACTGGAGACAGAATTTTATGCAGAATGATACAGTCTGTTGTGTTTTTCTTTAAACCCTTGTTAAAATTCCAGAGTTTACACAATTCCTGATAGCCTTATGAACAGAAAAGTTGGTATAAAATTACTGACCTTGTGTATGTCTAAAATTTTTTTAAAAAGTGAATTAAAATCCATTCATTTACTGAGAGATGAAACAAAATGTTTTGATGCCAGAATTCTGCCAATGGTTGACTAGCATGAATCAGATCTGGTATAAAATTTCTATTTATTTACTCTACTTATGTAATAATAGCCAGTAACATGATGTCACATCAAAGAAGCTTTACTACTCTGAGCCTCTATATGAAAAGAAGATATATATTGTCATGGTGTATCTGGGCCACTGGCTTGATTATTTTTAACTAAATTGACTCATATTTGGGATGCCTAGGTGGCTCAGTCGGTTAAGCGTCCAACTTCGGCTCAGTTCATGATCTCCTGGTTCGTGGGTTCGAGCCCCACATCGAGCTCTGTGCTGACTGCCAGCTCAGAGCCTGGAGCCTGTTTCAGATTCTGTATCTCCCTCTCTCTCTGACCTTCCCCTGCTCATGCTGTCTCTCTCTCTCTCTCAGAAATAAATAAAAAAACATTTCAAAAAAGTAAATCGACTCATATTTAAGTCAAACAAACATATTTGTTTACAAAATACATTGCAAACTATTTGATTCAAGTGGCTGAATAAACAACTATCACCACAGACCACTGCTTTTCTTCAGTAATCAAATTCCAGAAGGCAATATTGCTTAGAATGATGCCTAGAGCCCAGTCCTATGGCAGCTATATTTGTTGAATAAATAGGTTTCAGGGATTTATTACCGTATATCAAATACTTATCACATTTTTGCTATTTCAACTTTGAGACAAGCACTTTGAGTACCTTAAAATTTCTTAGTCTTTGCTGATATTATATTATACTGTGTAATAAATCCACACCAATCTGTTATTACAGTAGTTATCCGCTATCCATGGGGGAACACACTCAAGGTGCCCAATGGATGCTTGAACCTACAGAAACATACTTTTGATAAAGCTTAATTTATAAACTGGGCACAATAAGAGTGTAACAAAAACTAAGAATAAAATAAAACAATTATAACAACATACTGTAATAAAAGTGATGTAGATGTGCCTCTCTTTCTCTCTCAAAGTACCTTATTGTACTCTATCTACCTTTCTTCTTGTGATGACTGAGGTATTGAAATATGCACCTGATGAGATGTAGTGAGTTAAATGACAGGCACTGTGAAGGTCATCTGCTTCTGGACCGTGGTTGACCTTGGGTAACTGAAACCACAGAAAGTAAAACCAGAAATAAGGGGAGATCACTGGTATATAAATTAATGAAACCCTAGGTTGAAACTTTGCATACATTTGAGACATATTTATTCACAGGTTTCCATTTTCCTTCAAAGATTCAGCCTCCCACAGGTGAACCACAGTTCTAGAGATTGTCTTTCTCTAGGTGCGACACTGAGGGACAGAGCTAACCGCAAGGACAATATCCTGTAAGCGACAGGGTGACAAAGCTTTGCAGGCAAGGCCAAAAAAAAGCCACTACTCTGAGGATCCAGTGACATTCTATGTAATCCAGAACAGAATCCAAATTCGGTTCTCACACCGTGGATCTGACTTGTTGATTTCCTGCTTGGGTTTCTCATCTGTGTCTGCCTAACATCAGAGAAGATTACTTTACATGTACATTAGTTTAACGTTTCTTCACATGGCCTTGTTTTGTGTTGCTTTTGGAAATGTTACTTTATTCGCAACCAGAAATTGGTTTTATCTAAAATGCAAGCTTGAATTCTGCTCTCTAAAAAAAAAAAAAAAAAAAAAAAAAAAAAAAAAAAAAAAAAAAAAAAAAAAAGATTCAGCCTCCCACAAACTTCAAGGTGAAAATTCAAAATTCAAGGGAAGAATGCTTTCTTCCTGATTCTTTTCAATACTATTCGACAGGGCTTATTAATTTTCAGGAAACTCTGGGCACCTCGTGCTATGGATGGATGCTACACGGTGTCTTTCAGAGGAGATGGATATATTCAAGGCAGTTAAGTGCAGTGTGTAAGCATTTTGAGTGGCATAGCCCCTGCAACATATGGGAATCCATGAAAGGGGATTTACTTTGCATAAAAAACACCACTGGCTGTGGTAGACATTATGGTTTTGCCTAAACACAAACCATTCCATTTTTTTTTGGAAATAGCACCCAGATTCTCTGGGAGAACTAGGTGATGCATAGGCTTTGGAGTCACAGGGCTTTTTTGAATCTTGACTCTGGCGTTTATTTGCTGTCTGACCCTGGACAAGTTACTTAATACCTCTCTGCTCATCACTAATCATCTGCAAAATGGGTATAATAATAGTTCCAGCATTATGGGTATATTATGAAGATTAATTGAGCAGTTATTCTAATTGCAAAGGCAATAAGAACAGTCTCTGACACATAATAAACACTATGCATTATTTGTTAAATTAATAGACAACACCTGTCTCCTGCATTCTGATTTCATATGGGTCTCACTCATTCCCTTGGCCAAGGACTGGCACTGGATCTAAGCCAAATCCAATCAAGCTTACTGTTAATAAGCATCAATGTCACAATTACCCTGGTACATAAATCTGACTATTACTCTTTAGGGTAGATTCCTTGGAATGAGATTGCTGGGTAACAGATATTAAACATTTCTAAGATCTTAGGACATATTGTCAAACTACTTTTCAGAGATTTTAAAGATTTACTGAAGTGCATTGAAAGGGATTTATTCTGGGGAGGCCTGGAGAAAGTCTCCACTAGTTTGTGCTACTTGGATCCTGAGAATAGCTCAGGCGCTATATTTCATACAACAATAATTCATATTTCATTATGATAAAGCAGAGCCATGTAAGCATCTTTCTTTCTATTTATTTTGTATCATTTGACCACTTTCTACTGGATTGTCAATATCTGTACATTGTTAATATATTAGGATAAGCCTTTAAAATGAACATACTCCCATACAGAAGATTTACTTAAGTTTATGACTTGGATTTTGAGTCATAGTTACAAATACTGTTCTGCATCCTAAAGATTTCCCGATATTTACTTAGTGTTTCTTATTTAACAGATCAGATCAAACAGATTTAACACAAGTTAACACAATTTCCCAATATTTACTTAGAGTGTTTTTTACTTCTTACATTTAAATTGTTGATCCATTTATAATTCATTCTCGATTATGATGCCTGCCCAGATGGAAATATTTGTGAAAGAATTCTCTTGTATTTTCTTCTAGTGTTTTTTATGTTTTTACGTTTTCTTTCTAATCTTTGATCTGTTTAGGACACATTTTGTTGCACATAATAGTGCAGTAGACCCACCCCATTGATTCAATCATCCAGGAGACACGAACTCCAGATCTCCAGATATTTAGATCCAGAGCTCTAAATATCTTTATTGATATTTTAATATCTTTACTGAGATTTTATGTACCATAAATTTAACTCATTGTAAATGTACAATTCGGCAATTTTAGAGTTGCTCAACCATCACTGTATATCTTTAATTTTTCTTCTTGTTCAATGACACTGTTTTCTTTTTAATTATCATAGAGTAAAATTTGTTAATTTTTGACATACAGTTTCATCTATTTAGACATTGGTATAGTGTTGTGTTACTATCATTGCTTCAGGAATCAGAATACTTCTATCCCTCCAAAACATAAAAGGGGGGTGGTTAACAGACTTTGGTTATGGTAGATTTTCTGTATTCCCCTTGAGGGGTAAAATACTGATTCTGGGTGGTTAACCATTCATATTGTCATAAAGACAGCAACCAAATAATAATCATTATTATTATAATAACTTACCATTGAATGCTAAAAATTGCTCTAATAATCCTCCTTAAAAAGGTGGTTCTATGGTCTGAATGTTTGTGTCCCCCTCAAATTCATATGTTGAAAACCTAATGGCTAAGGTAATGACATTAGGAAATGGGCCCATGACGGGGAGTTAAGTTATGAGCCTTCATGAATGGGATTAGTACCCTTACAGAAGGGACTTCAGAGAGCTCTCTCATCACTTTTCCCAGGTGAGGGCAAAGGAAGAAGTCAGCAATCTCAAATTCAGAGGGGAGCCCTCATCAGAATCAGAGAGTTCTGGCACCCTGATCTTAGACTTTCAAGCCTCCAAAACTCTGAGAAATACATTTCTATTGTTTATAAGCCACCCAGTCTGTGGCATTTGTTACTGCAGATTGACTAAAGGGAAAGGGAAAGAGAAAACAAAGGCAGAGGAAACCAACAATAAATAAATAAATAAATAAATAAATGAGAAAATGTATATAATTCCACACACATCAATAATTATATTCCAGGATCTAAACATACAACCTAAAACAGAGATTATTAGAGCGGGAAACGTAACATGAGCCAACCAAATGTTGTCAACAGGAAATTCACTTCCACTATTATTAGAAAAGTTGATTAAAAGTAAAAGGATGGATATATATGTACCTTGTCAACACTAATCAAAAGAAAGCTGGGGTAACTTTATCAGTATCAGAAAAAGTAGACTTCACAGTAAACAAACAAACAGAAAAATTGCCAGAGATAAAAAAAGGGTATTACCTATTAGTAAAATGGACAATTAATGAAGAAGATACAGCAATCCTGAATGTCTATGTACTTAACAACTCAGCTTTAAAATCCATAAAGCAAGATCTGATAGAACTAAAACGAGAAATAGACAAATACACAATTGTAGTTAGTGACTTCAAGATACCTCTCTCAGTAGCAGAGCTAGTAGGCAGAAAATCAGCAGGAGTATGGAAGAACTAAACAATAAATAATGTCAGCAATGAACTGGACATCAACAGATATTCCACCAAAGAACAATGGAATGCATATTCTTTTTAGGTACACATGGAACATGTCCTCCATCATGAAACAAAACTTTACAAACTAACATAATTAAATCATACAAAGTAGGTTCTCTGGCAATCCATGTTTAGGACATTTCACTCACCCTCTAAAGCTACAGAATCTCATTTGCAGTCACACCTTACAGAACTCAGGCTCAGGAAATCAATTATTTGCTTTTTGTCTTCATACACTTGTCTTTTCTGAACAATTCATATAAATGGAATCATACACTATGTTACCATTTTTGTCTAGCCTCTGTCACTTAGCATAATGCATTCAAAGCTCATCCATAATACAGCAGGTCTCAGGATTTTTTTCTAAACAGTAATTTCATTGTGTTGATATACCATATTTTGTTCATCCATTTGTCAATTGAAATACTTTAAAAAATATTTTA
The DNA here is from genome assembly GCF_008692635.1 of Crocuta crocuta. NCBI lineage: Eukaryota > Metazoa > Chordata > Mammalia > Carnivora > Hyaenidae > Crocuta > Crocuta crocuta. The sequence continues at coordinate 3,507,284 of NW_027529641.1, read as the reverse complement.
ATGTTTAGTTTTGAGAGAGAAGGAGACAGAGCATGAGTGAAAGAGAGAGAGAGTGAGATACAGAATCAAAGCAAGTTCCAGGTTCTGAACTGTCAGCACAGGGCCCGATGTGGGGCTCAAACTCGTGAACCATACGATCATGACCTGAGCCGAAGTCTGACGCTTAATGGACTAATCCACCCAGGCACCCCTATCAGTTGAACTATTTTAGAATGATTTCCACCGAATCCAGTACTATTTAATGAAAAGACTGTCTTTTCAACAATGAATTGTCATGGAGCTTTTCTTCAAAAGTAGTCAACAATAAACATTAAGTGTTGATTTCTGATGTTTCCGTTGTTCTCCATCTGTCTACATCACCATGTTGATAACACAACACTTTCTTGATTACTCTAGCTTCATGACAGGATTTGAAATCCAGTAGGGTAAGCCCTTCTACATTTTCTTCTCTCAAAATTGTTTAGGCTCTCTTGAGTCATTTTCATTTCCACATCAGAGTTAGGATCAGCTTAACAAACTCTGCCAAAAAAAATCTTGTTAGGATTTTTATAGGGATTATATTGAATTTGTCAAGCAATTTGGAAAGAAATGCCATTTAAGCAGTATTTATTCTTCCAATCTATAAGAATGGGTTTTTTTCTTCATTTGTTTTGATCCTCTTTAGAATTGTTGTAAACAATTTTGCATTATTTTGTTTTATTATGTATGTGCATATGTATGTATGTGTATGTATGTATGTATGTATATAATTTGTTCCTAAATATTTTATTTTTGGTGCTACTGTGATTGAATTATTTCTTAATTTCAATTTCAAATTGTTAGTACATAGAAGCTAGTATATAGAATTGTATATACAATTAATTTTGTCCATCAATATACTTTTGATTTGCTGATTTTGTTAAAGTTATTACTTCTACTAATTTAATCGTATACTCCTTAAGATCTTCTAAATACAGAATCATGTCATTTATAAATAACAACAGCTTTACTTCCTCCTTACCAATCTAGATTCCTTGCAATAAGTTTTTTTTTTCTTACAACCACTATTACAATGTTAAATAGAAATGTGAGAGTGGGCATTCTTACCTTATTCCCATTTTTAAGGAGGAAAGTATTCAGTCTTTCACTATTAAGTTTAATATAAACTATAGTTTGTTTGTTTTTTATAGGTTCTCTTTATCAAGTTGAGGAAGTTCCTTACCACTTTTCGTGTCCTGAGACTTATTATGCTAAAGAGGTGTTGCATTTTGTCAAATATTTTTTCTAAGTATACACAAAGAACCATGAGAGACTCTTGAATACTGAGAACAAACTGAGGGCTGAAGGGGGTGGGGGGGAGGGGAAGCAGGGTGGTGGGTGTGAGGAGGGCACTTGTGGGGATGAGCACTGGGTGTTATATGGAAACCAACTTGACAATAAACTATGAAAAAAATAGAAATTTTAAAAAAGAACATATTTTTCATCTCTATTTTATTATTATGATATAATTGCTGTGCATCAATGGTACACAATGAATGGTTTAAAGTTGCTCAATTCAGTTTGTGAAAAATTAATTAAGATTTTTGAATCTATAGGGACACGTGCGTGGCTCAGTCAGTTAAGCATCTGACTTCAGCTCAGCTCATGATCTTGCAGTCCATGAGTTCGACCCATGTCGGGCTCTGTGCTGACAGCTCAGAGCCTTGAGCTTATTTTGAATTCTGTGTCTCCCTCTCTCTCTGCCCCTCCCCCGATCACATTCTGTCTCTCTCTTTTAAAAAATAAATAAACATTTAAAAAATTAAAAAAAACAATTTTGCATCTATATGCATCAGAGATATTGTTACAGTTTTACTTTCTTATGATGTCTTTCTTTGGCTTTGATGGTAGAAAAAAATAGATTTATAGAAAGAGTTGTGAACTGTCCTTTCCTCTATTTTCTGAAAGAGTTTATGAAGACTTGTACTGTTGATACTTAACATATTTTATGGATTTCATCATGGAAGAAAAGTCTGGGCTTTTCTTCAGGGGAGATTATTAATTACTAGTGTTATTTCTTTACTTGTTAGATTTATATTTATGTTTTCAAAGTGCCTGGGTGGCTCTGTCATTAAGCATTTACTCTTGGTTTCCACTCTGGTCATGATCTCACTGTGAGACTGGGCCTGGGGTTGGGCTCTGGGCTGACACTGTGGAACCTGCTTGGGATTCTCTCTCTTTCTCTCTCACTCTCTCTCTGTCCCTCCTCAGCTTGTGTCGACATGCATGCTTTCTCTCNGAACCTGCTTGGGATTCTCTCTCTTTCTTTCTCTCTCTCTCTCTCTGTCCCTCCTCAGCTTGTGTCGACATGCATGCCTTCTCTCTCTCAACAAAAGTAAATAAACATTACTTTTTTTTAAATGTGTATTTACTTTTGAGAGAGAGACAGAGCAAAAGCCAGGGAGCAACAGAAAGAGATGTAGACACAGAATCCAAAGCAGGCTCCACGTTCTGAGCTGTCAGCACACAGCTGATGCGGGGCTCGAACTCATGAGCAGCGAGGTCATGGCCTGAGCTGAAGTTGGACACTCAACTTACTGAACCCCCCAGGTATCCCATTATACATTTAAAAAATATATTTGTTATATATTTAGGTTTTCTATTTCTTTTTGTCAGTTTTGGTTATTTATTTGGTTATTTTGGTTAACCTTCATTTAATCTAAATTGTCTAATATGTTGGCATATAGTTTGCATAATATTATGTTACAATACTTTTAATTACCTGGTAGTAATGTTTCCTTTTTTATTTCTGATTTTGGAAATATGTGTCCTATTATTTGTCAGTTTTGTCGAAAGTTTCTTTCATTTAAAAATTTTTAAGAATTTTTTAAAGCAATCTCTATACCCAAAGTGGGACTTGAATCCATAACTCCAAGATCAAGAGTCACATGTTCCACTGACTGAGGTAGTCAGGTGCCCCTCATTTTAATTTTTTATCTCAAAAAGCAGCTTTTAATTTCTTCAATTTGTGATATATTTTTTTGTGTTTATACATTTTTAATTCTTTTCCTTTTTTAATTTTTAGTATTTTCTTCCTTCTAGTCATGCTGGGTGTAATTTTTACAACTTTTTTCTACTTCTTTAAGATTAAAGTTTAAGTCACTGTTTTTAGAACTTTTTGATTTTCTGGTATAGATATCTAATGCTATGGATTTTTCTCTAAGCACTGTTATAAATGCACCAAATAAATTTTGATATATTGTGATTTCATTCTCATTGATTTCAATATTTTTAAAAATTCCCTTTAGCTTTTCTCTTTACATATAGGTTATTTAGAAAAGTATTTTTTAATTTCCATACATTGAGGGAAATAGCTTTCTACGATTTTTATTTGTTGATAGTTTCAAATTTAATTCTATTGTGATAAGGGAATACACACATGTATATTTATATTACATATAGATTTAATATATAAGTAAATAAATAAATAAATATATTTTAATTTATTGAGATCCTCTGT